>NC_139952.1:1510000-1790000 GCF_963454915.1 Gymnoscopelus microlampas
GGGGGGATGCCCACTTGGAGCTGAGGGTCCAGGGAGCGGGGCAATGGTCCCCATGCCCGCTGGCACGGTAGGCTCTGGATTTGGAGGGGAGAGAGGGGTGGATCCTTGTTCCAGTATCCTGTTCAAATCTGAAACACAAGAGTATCAATGTACGATTACAGTATTTAGCAGATCTTTTATGCCTAGTGCAAGACTGGAATAATTAACTGAGCATTGGTCTAAACAACATTCATTAATGTGGTCAAGAAAACAAATGTAACATACATGAGAAAATAATACAAGGAATGACTAGGGGGTGAGGTGAAGTTTGAACGTGTGAGTTTACTCCACACTTTGGGAGAGTGTGTGGAATGTTGTGCAGGGTGTTTTATGGATGCTTGATCAGCATTATTGTGTTAACTGATGTCCTGAAAGTATGGAGGTGCCATGCTTTTGGTTTCCTTATAGGCCAATAAGTGTCCAATGTATCAATTCATGAAAACAGAATTTGCCTTACTTGCAACAATGTGCACATACACCTTCTTCATCTTGTCTATGAAGACTTTGATTGGGTCATCTGCTCCACCACCACAGCACATGTGTGTTATTATGTCGGCAGAAATACTGCCCCCCTTCTTCTCCTTAGCTAGGAACAATATGGGTTTATAGCCCAGGAGTTCAAGCTTCTCAATCTACAAATACACAAAATAAACAGAATGTTAACACTTACACATTGACAGGCAGTGACAGTGTGATGAACAATACAAATGAAACTTGTCATTGCACGTTACAGCTATCCCAAATACATTAAAAGTCCCAACATTTGTCACATACATTGCTGTATGCTAAATTTGTTCTCCACATTTGATCCATCTCTTGGAGTGGTGAGCCACAGCCGTGCTGCGATTGGGAATCATTTGTTGATCACTATTTGTCTGTGGAACCCGAAACAAATGGAATGCTTTCAGATCCTACAATACCAAGTGCTTGTCAGGGTGGGGTCCCCAGTTCAAATGTCATTATATTGGTTGGGGGTACCCAGTTCAAATGTCATTATTTTGGTTGGGGTCCCCAGTTCAAATGTCATTATTTTGGTTGGGGGTCCCCGGTTCAAATGTCATTATTTTGGTTGGGGGTCCCCAGTTCAAATGTCATTATTTTGATTGGGGGTCCCCAGTTCAAATGTCATTATTTTGGTTGGGGTCCCCAGTTCAAATGTCATTATTTTGGTTGGGGGTCCCCAGTTCAAATGTCATTATTTTGGGGGTTGTGGCCTGGGCAAGCTGAATGTTGGTTTGTTTAGTGAGAAAACAATGTTGCACATTAAGCAAATAATCTGGCACCTCCCCAGAATCATTTCGGTACCCCTGACCTGGGGGGCCTTACTCACAGGTTGAGAACCAGTGTTATTGTACTTATGTAAATGTATATAACTAACTAATGTACGCAAAGTTTATATCTGGCTAATACAGTCATACAGAACATATAATATAATAGTAACTAATTACACTTCTTTGAGTCTTAGATTTAGGACAATCTACTGTAATATAATGATCAACTATAATCCTGAATATATAATCCCTGTTTATACTGTACATATATTCATTCATATAGTTCATGTTGATACACTGTACATATGCTTACCCTGATAGTAAGTTAAAGGCCTGCTGACACTGTACATGCATTCTCATATTCGCTGATGGTAGTCTGCACTTATACATTCATAGACATTGTTGTACTGTATATTCATAGGTGATCAATTTATTATCTATTGTATTTGAGACTGTACTTTATTCACCTCACCATTAATTCAGAAACCAAGGGAAGACGTCCATTAGTAGCCTACCAGAACCCATTAAGTCTATTTGTGTTCTTATCATCTTGATCTTACCCTTTAAAAAAAAAACACCATTTACATCTAGAGAATGAAGATTAATGTAGTGACCCCTTGGAATGTAAGTGTTACATTTTTGACAAAACACTGTTTGCAAGTAAAATGTATTCAACATAGAAAAGAAGCAGGTCAAGAGAAAAGTCAAAGACATTTACATTTATTTTATTTCAAATTACCACCCGCAAGGCCACCTGGTGGCGCTATAATAGCCCATTGTGAAAAGGGTGCCCATTTCTTCTTTCACGACAATCGGACACTGCATTCATGATTTGAGGCATTTTGTTCCAAAAATGTGTTTTGCTAGATTAGACCTGCTGGTGGCGCTATAACAGGCCAATGTTAAAAGGGTGGCATTTCTTCCTCAGCCTAGTGGGAATGTGCGTGTAAAATTTCACGGAAATCGCAAGCTGAGTGCATAATCTGAGGCATTTTGTTCAAAATGGACCAATCCTGCAAACTTTGGAAGCCAGCCTTAGCCAATGAGGATGGAATATGGGAAATCGGACAGATCCGTGTTCATCACATGGCTATAGAGATACTGCATACCGATTTGCATGACGTTTGGATAAAATCTGTAGGATAAATAATATAAATAAATTAGTTTTGCACAAATCGGCCTCCTGGTGGCGCTATAACAGGCCCATGTTTGAGGGCCAGAGGTTTGGGGCAGAGGTTCTGAATTGGCATCCAGGGAGTGTGTGTGCACAGTTTCGCAGCGCAGAGATTAGCTGGTGACAGACGGACAGACGGACGGTCAGGGGGTAAAACATACTCTCTCGCCATGCTTTCGGCCTGGTGGAGACAAAAAGGCGAGTCACTTGTCCCTGGTATAATCCACAGCACCGCCTGTCGTCAGGCTGCTGAACAAGGCTGATGCCTTTTACAGAGCATCAACTTCAGAGTCTGAACTTTCGGACTCTGAACTAAAGAAATTAAGTTCATCAGAATTGTCCACTGGGTCCACAAGAGTGTCATCGGTTGATGACATGACATCGATGTAGAGTTTCCTCGCGCGCCTCTTGAGATCTCTCAACTCCATCTCCTTTCTGCGGATGAGGCACGTGAGACCCCTCCTTGCATCCTCCGGTAGATGTCCTAAAAAAATAAACAATGTGTCACTCACTATATAGGGAAGCAAAAGCAACACATTATTCACACCATAATCATAACCTGTTCAAACATAACATAAACACTTCAATTAGTAGAAGTGCACATTTACTTTGCCACATACCTTCACTCTGATGGAGAGAAACCTGTGACAAAACACTGGCGCGAGCCTTGAGAACATCCCAGTGCTGCCTCATCTCTCTCACGAGGATGGACTTCTCTTCCTGAAGCCTACGAACCGCCATGCACTTATTGAACACGTCTTTCTTGGTGCTGTAATCAACAGACCCTGAAATACATAGATATGGAAGGTTGAGACCACTGTGCAAAGATTGTAGATGCATATATCATTTGTCATCATCTATCAGTATTAAATCATATACGGTACACTTTAACAACATGGAAGAAAACATACAGGACGTTAACCACTTTAGAGCTCAGGTTTTACATCTCTATGTGAAAATGTGCTCTGAACAGCACTCCCAATGGGAGAACTCTATACTAGTAACTATCAGCGGTTTTCGCTCTACATTAAAAAAAATGCTGAAAATAGCCGATCGACAAGCTCACAACACGTCACACTCGTCAATCTGCTGTTTTCCACGAAGGTTTTACCAGTATACAGACGCTGGGGTTTAAGTGGCTAAATGCTTACCAATTTGTGTAATTTGCCACGGCCAGGGATGCTCTGTGTCGAGGATCGTGTCGAAGCACACCGTTTGATCAGGAACCAGGCTGTTGTACTCCTCTACCATGACCTTCAAAGCATTTTTCTCCTGCCTTAATTTCCGACGGATTCTGTGCCGTCCATTGTTGCTGTCTGAGAAGAAAAACATTTTATGGTTGGGTTCACACAGACACTTGGTTATGCCTACATGCATGGGCGTCTTTTTGTAATGGTTTTCAAAAGGAAATGGAGCAGTTTTCTGGCATTGCGCCATTTAGCCAGAAAACCACTCCATTCCCATTGAAAACCATTACAAAAACGTTCGACACAGACAACAAATTTCGGTGTGAACCCAGCCTATTACAAGATGTCTATGACCCTGGTGCAACTCTCTCAAACTCTGGTTATTGACAGTCAACTTGCAAAACTCAAGTGGTTATTGCCCTAGTGTGTGTATTCATTTCCTGTGCATTTTCAGCACTTCCAGGTTGGTAAAGTTTGTGAATCAACACAAACACACAAGCACTACATTATGCTACTGTATGGTCATTGTAATAGTAATGGAAATGTTTGGGACTGTTGTCAGAATAGGCCGAAAATGTCAACTTACCATTTTCTCGGTAGATGCGTTCATTCCTGGTTTTAATGCTGCTCGTGAGGGCCTCAATCTTCTGACACAAAGTCTGCAGTGTGCCTTGATGTTCAGTTTCTCCTGAAAAAACAATGAATAACAGTGTTAATTTAAATTAAAAAAGGAATAAAATATTCACATTTGTATTTCAGATCATGTTTATCATGTTCTTACCACCAGCCCAGTCTTTGACATCTTGAATGTACTCTTCAACATTGTGTTCTTCCAGTTGAAGTCGTGCTTTCAGGCTTTCCAGGTCTGCCAACTTGTTTTTTAAAACCTTAGAAGTCTGAAATTAAAAGGAAAACCAATACACAATACAGATGTCCTTCCAATGTGTAGTTTATGACAGAAACTCAAGTCATGATTTCTTTATTTTACATAATGCAAAGTGCATAGCATGTATACATTAAATAACAGTTTCTACCTTGTGGTATCTTTGGGAGAGTGAATTGGCCATGTTGTCACATTTCTGTTGGTTCCATCTTATGGACAAAAGTGTCAGCATGTCATTGCGGCCTGCAAGTACACATAGAGGAGTTCTGTGAATTATTACTATTATAATTTTGCTATTCACACTATACTATATACAAATGTACAATTACACAGCACCTTCTTTTGACATGACTGTGCTTCGTTGTTACGGCTATCCTGGAGAGAAACGCATTGCACTGTTCCACTTCTTCCCCGAGTGTGGAACCAGCACCGTCTTGGTTAGCGCCGCTCCATTTCACCTGGACAGAGATAATACAAAACCTGAATATCAATTGCATTCATAACAGCACATGCGTTTTGCAAGACTCAATGGTGCCATTTAATTTAAAAAATAAATAAAAAAAATGGACGAAACAAGTACTGTGTAATGACTGTCTAACAAATCTGAAAACGTTAACTGCCTCAACAGTAGATATCAGTTATCTGGTACATGATTGTCAGATCATTTATAGGATTGACCATCATCTTATAATCACATATTGTCTTATACTAACCTCACATTTGTAATCATGCGCTTTAGCATGGAGAACAGACAGGAAGGGCTGCATGTTTTGAAGGGGCTGGAGCTCTGGACAGTGGGCACACACTTTTTGTAGGTACGGCCAGTACTTACAGGCAACGTCCATACAAAAGAATGTGATGTCATATTTGGATGACATTAGGTGCTGTAAGAACATGGGGTACGCAAATATTTCACCCCTAAACATGTTCAGGGCAGCCAGCAAGACACCGTGTCTGCAGACAGCCAGTTCTAGCCCCTCCTCATCCACCTTACTCCTGGATCGTTCGGACGTTTCTCTAGCTGCCGACCACTCCCCACCACAAACACCCCTTCCAGGGACCTACATGGTATAGAATATTAATAGACAAAAGATCTTGTCAACAGGGAACAAACAGGGAACAATTCTATCAGATATTTTGAGGATTAGTGCAACATATTTTTAAAGCAGGTGGAAAAACATGGCAATAATTAACCACTTAAACCCCAGGATCTGTATTCTGGTAAAGGTTTTGCAGAAGATAGTAGATTGTCAAGCTCACAACGTGAGTCGCAGCGCGACACGTTGTCGATCGGCTATGTGAAGATATTGGACAACGTTTCAGTGAAAATAGCAGAGCTTGTCGATCGGCTATTTTCAGTGAAGATATTGAATGTAGAGTGAAAACGTTAAATACACTAGTATAGAGCCCTGAGGGACTCCACTCAATATAAATGGGATTTAAGTGGTTAAATTCTATGACAATGTTTTACTTAATAATCAGATAGAAGAGAAAGTCTGCAATTACATGTTTGATTTTGCTGTGTATATGACCCACAAATCTGGCCACATCTTCATCATTGGCCATGAATACACCATCAAAGATGGCTTGCTCCTTGGATCTAAAAAAAAAAGTTAAATTTAAGATGTTGAACACTCTAAGTTCAAGGCCTTGCCAGACTGATTACGTAGGATCTCTCAAACATTCATGGCAATATGGCGGGGAACGTAATCAGTCTGGGAATGCCAAGCTACAGTACAACTGGGTTACACCGTGTAAAATACACAATTGATTATTTTGCCATTCCTTGATATTAACAGTGTGGATTGTGTACAATACCTTGCTGTACTTTTAAAACGGTAATGTTTGCGGTTCCCATCAACAGAGACCGCAAGCATAGATGGTGTGCACGCAGGACAGCAAAGTGGCTCCTCCTTGCAGAGGGAATCAATTTCAGACCGAACGAACAGCAGCCCATTCAAAAAAGCTTTTTTGAAAGCTGTCGGATGAAATTTTCCCAGTCTAGAAAAACAGCAAAAACAGCAAAAAAAACGGTTTAACAGAAATGTTCATATCCAAACACTAATAATTTTACAATGCTTGAAGTGCAGACCGAAGAAATTAGTACTTACACGGCCAAAGCGAACAGTCCTTTTGTCAAGCATTCGTAGAAATGCCTGAAGTGACAGCCCTGGTGACGCCATCTTCATGTCCTCAAAACTGTAGAACAAGTCTGCTTCATAAATGGTTAAAAAGTTGAGGGTGGCTGGCCAGTAGCCATTTTGTACAAGAACCTCCACTCCTGCATCCCACATAGCCTGGCATCCCTCACAGGTCAGCTGTGGCATGCTGAGATCATACCGTCCTACAAATAACATACACATCCACTGTAATGTTCCCACTGCCATAGAACATCTTTTTCAAACAGAGCAGAGGAAATCCTTGTAATTACCATTTATTGTGACCAAAGTAACGTCCTTCCCTTTGATGACCTGCAACACCTCTGGTGGACAACCACAGATTTGGACAGGCATCTCAATGGGCAAGAATTGCACTAAAAGAGAGTTATGTTAATTAATCATTAGTCAAATCACATAAAGCAGTCTAACGTACCTTCACAAGTTATCTTTGTTATGTCAATGAACTATAGTAGTTTAGTGTGATACTTTACACTTTTAAAGCCCCCCCCCCCCCCCCCCTCCCACATGTCACTCATTAACGGGATGCTCTTCAAACTGACATTATTATCAATGATATCATAATGTCATAGTTTAGATAGATGTTATGTAGACAGACAGATGCTAGGCTGGATGCTTACCTGGTACCTCCTACTTTTGTTGAAACAATAGATCTACTAATGTGACCAATGTGTTTGTTGACTAGGGTTCATTTATTCTGATTGTGTACTTCTAAGTTAATTTGGATAATAGTGTCTGCTAATGTAACTTACCACAGTGTCTAATAGCTGTATCCACAATACAGTTGGTTGGAGCTAATGGCCGGAAGAAACCACCAGTCATGGTGTCCCGGTTGTGGAGAACGAGTGCCTTGTTGTTTGATTTGATTTGATTTGATTTTATTAATTCATGCTTGCAGTGGAGCCAGGGCCCCACTGAAAAACTGCAGAACTTTACATATATATACTGTAGATATAAGAGAGCGTTTGCATACAAGAACAGTTAAAAAACATTTAAAAAACATTTAAAAACATTTCATTTCGCGGAAGCAGAAGATGAGGACATTTAAAACAGTTCTGGTGGCCATGTTGTTTATACAGTCTGACCAATATTATTATACAGCCTGACTGCCGCATACAGGGTAGAGTTTTTCAGCCTGTTGGTTTTGGCTTTGGGTTTAGGTTCTGACAACTCATGTTGATTCCTCAGTGTCCTGGTAGTATCTATTTCTCTTGTTTGGGGCAGCAGATCATGCAGAGGGTGCTGTTCATCATGCATGTCCCTGACCAGCTTCACTGCCGCTACCTCCCTCCTGGTCTGGAGTGATGGCAGTGGTTGTGAGAAGTTTCCAGCTCTCCTCCTGATGATTTTACAGGCACGAGTCTGGACTCGCTCTAGCTCTGCCTGTTGTTTTTTTGAGCAGCCCACCAAGAGCACTGAGCTATACTCCAGACACGGCCTGATGAGCGTGGTGTAGATGGTGATGAGGTCGTCCGCAGGTAGTCCATGTCTCGCCATGACCGTGAGATAGTGCAGCCGCTTGGAGGCAGTTTTAACTGTCTTCTCAATGTGCACATCTCCAGTCATTTTTTGGTCGAGGTGGTATCCCAGATACTTTGTTGTTTCCACTACAGGTACCTCCTGTCCCCCCAACATCAGTGGTGGAGGTTGTGGTGGGTTCTGTGCGAAACATATCCGAAGTTCCACCGACTTTTTTCCGTTGAGCATCATTTTATTTTTTGCGCCTGCTGATGTCGCATTCAGCACAGAGGAAAGGGCATGGGAGGCAGTCTCTGCATCTGACAGCTGCTGTGTTGTTCCCACACTGGCTGCAGATGTACGTTGTCACTTTCTCCTGTGCCAGCATGCTGTTAACCAGGCACGGTCTCATTGACCTCCATCTTTCGGAGAAAAGGGCATTACGAGTGCCCCAATCTTCGCTAGCCAATGGAGCTCTTTGGAATACCTCTTCTGGCTCTTCATCAGAGCTACTCTGGTACTGCAGCAGGTCTCGCAGAAGATATTCTATAGGAATTGTAAAAGAAAGACATGCACTAGTACTAAATATGACTCATATGAGGCCAAATATAATTTTGTCTACCGTTTGAACATTGTTATGCAAAATAACATTTTCTTTTTTACACAACAGTGTTAGATAACATTGTGAATGATGCTTGGCAATCGCACATCTAACAGGTAAAAACAAAACACAAGACCAGGGGGCCATTTGGCAGATACAATATTATACAAAGTACATATTGAATGACCTACCACCAGGGGCCGTCTCTGAAGCAGTGTCAGGATCAAAGCATACCTCTGTACTAGGGTGAGCAGACCTGGAATGGCATGGTTTAGCTGTAATGAAAAGAAAACATGTTCGGGATCAGACTTATAAAACGTTTAATATGCTTTGATATAGATAAATGGTACATTTCCCCCCATTTGTCTTTTTGGGGATCTTCAACACCAAATCAGACCACCTGTATAAAAACATATTTCATGTTACATTTGTGTCAGCCAAATCATGGTAGGATAAAATAAAAAAAAAGGTGGGAACAAGGGTGTGTATAACTTTTCAATGTGCTAGACCCCTGGTAGATGGATTGGAGCTTACAGTACTCACACACATCTTAGTTACCCAAGCCATGAACCCAGGACCTTGCGGGCCAAAGGCTAGTACTCTACCGACTGGGCTAACCGGACACAATGAAGGCACTAGCAATAACAGAACTGCACTTGAGATCTACCCCATAGCATTAATGGGGCGTGGGTAGAGGGGCCACATGGGAATTGAAGCCAATAATTTGATGACCAGCGGACCGGTAGGAGACACAAAGAGTCTCCTGTCTCATCAAATTATTGGCTTAGGACGCGATAGGACGCGATAAAAACTAAAAAGAAATCCATTAATTCAAGTCTCCATGGGTTGACTAATTGATCGAAAAAAGGTATTTCTTTGGGTGAACTATCCATTTAACCCATAATCTTTTTCTCAAATGTACCACTTTTTCTCAAATGTAGTCATTATGTTAAGAACTTTCTCGCTCCCCATAATTGTTTTGTGTTGCCACCGCTATTTTACCCTTATATTTATATACAGTCTGAAATAGGGGTGCAACTGTTAAAGCTGGGGATATTGTGTGATATTTTGTCTTTGTTTTTTGGTAGTTCTATTCTATACTAGTAATGAGTGTCTCCAATAACCCTGTCTCTACAGGTGTTTAAGAAAAAGATGGGCTGCAAGTTTGAAAAGATTTAGAAGATTCAAAGTGATGCACATATTAGCGGGCAACTTAATACTAACCATGTCCAGATTGTCTCCGGCTAACTGCTGGCCTCTTGGCTATAACATGCCCATCCTCATCTCTCTCTATCCACCTCACTTTCGGTGGTCGGGGCCGGGTTTTCTTTTTTGTTGCTGGTGGAAGTTCTTGCTCTGGCACAAGCTCGTCCAGCTCTTCGAGGATGGCCCAATCATCGGCATTCAAACTAAAAACAAACAGGGTGGAAAAATATAGGGTTAATTAGCGTGCTGGCCTCTTGGCTATAATGTCCATTCTGTCTCTCTCTACCGACCTCACTGTCGGTGGTCGAGCAGCGTCACTACCACCCATTGGGAACATCAGACAGAATCGGCCACAGGCGGGATTAAAATACTTCTTTATTGAAAAATATGGACTAATATATTACACAAATACTCCAGACACCTAGTTAACATTTGGGGCAAGCGGGTAAACACCTTATATTATGTATAAATACGCGGTCTTTACTGGTGAAATTACAGGGCAAACTGGGAGGGTGGTCGCTAAGTCTCTCGTAAATATAAAAATGTCAAAATCGATACAATACATCTACGATAGTCTTGATCTAAGGCTAACAAAACTGCATTGGATTACAATCGCAGACTCTATCTTACCTTGCGATCTAGCGATGTAAGTATAAAAGGCAGTTATGCAGTTGTCTCACGCTTTGTCTCTGGTGGAAGAAAGTATTCCTCTTGTAGCAACACGTTCTCACCCCTGTTGCTTGTAGACGAAAAATATTTTCGTTTCCGGGTTTGCCTGAAGTCACGTGATTTTGGCTGTAGAAGTCTTGTTACCTATTAAAAACGTAATGCGTCTGAATTGGACGCATTGGGCATGCCAGGGCGTCTGAATTGGACGCCGTGGGGGAAATGACACGGCGTCATGCCTGCGACGCCTTGGGGGTGAGAACGTGTTGTCTGGGGGAGGAGGGAGGGGCGGAGCACTTGTAGGGTCATGTAGAAGTATGTTAGGTTGTTATTGGCGGAGAGATGGTTGTATTGTTCTCTTTGTCCAATCATTCAGAGCAGTTACTGGCTCCACCCCAGGCTCTCTAGTATAAAAAGAGTTTGTAGTTGTAATGTATCCACAACTCCTCCAGGATATCAATCATTTCTGATCATATCTGACTGTGGACTCCAGAATTCAGTGGAAGGTGAACTCTCTCAGTCCAACCAGGGACAGTTCTGCTGAACAGGAGGGACCCAAAGAAAATGGTATGTTACTTTTTCTACTTTCTATGTTTAGTTTCACTGCTTAGTCGTACAAATGTGTTGTCACATCAATGACAAATTATTGTGAACATTGTGACAAGCGCTTCTTTAGAAAGGATCAGAAACATCCAACACGATGACCCATTGTTGTTCTTTTAAGCAGTTGTTTATTAAGTCTGCTGAGCTGTTATGAACCTATTACATGTATATTCACATTGCCGTTATAGATGTTGGGACAATAGTGTGTTAACACTCTACACGAGAATGCTACTCACACCAACGTCCTTGTAGTGGTGTCCCACGGCAGAATAAACTAAATAGTGGTCTTCAAGAGACAAGAAGGTGGCCGCACACAGTGGTAGCCAAAGTGTCAAGTGTGCGGCCACCTTCTCGTCTCTTGAAGACCATTATTTAATAATGTGTTAACACATACGGGGTGCATGTAGTTGTCAAAGTAATGATTAGAAAACACAGGTATGGTGGTGTCTGGTGTTGAAGCCAGTTAGTATATATGCCTTCTGACTTCAGGTATTATCCTGATTGCTGCTATAGATTAGATACCATACCTGTCATCATGGTATGTTTAACTTCATTACACCTAGTTGTTATATTGCATTGTTGTGTTTATCTCTGTCTTTGCTGACCATGTCCCATCAATATTTCAGGTATTGTACTAAGTGAGTGACAAATAAACCCTTCTTGATTGTTTTATTTTCTCCTTTTTTCTTGTATGAAAAAATGTTCAAGGTAAGAATAATACAATCACAGTAAGTTGGTGTCTGGTGGTGCCTCCAGTTAGTGCACTAAACAATGCACTATTTAATAATTTAATTCCTATCTTATTTCCTATCCAAATATTTCCTATCTTTATCTTGTTATAAAGACCATTCAAAGGCTTCCCTGTGCTGCCAGCAGTGAATGAACAAAGAAGCTTGGCTAAACCAAAACGACACTGCTGTGATCAGTGTGGACAACGCTTCAGTCACATGTCCAAGCTTAAAATACATCAGATAATTCACACCGGAGAGAAACCCTATGGATGTGACCAGTGTGGTCCACACTTCTCTGAAATGGCCCACCTTAAAACACACCAGAGAATACACACTGGAGAGAAACCCTATGGATGTGATCAGTGTGGTCAACACTTCACCTGAGTGAAAATAAAAACACAACATTGCTCCCTATAATAGCATTACAGCATTAGCTCAGAGCAGAATAGCCTATAAGCTAACATGACACACAGCAGCCTGTCAGCCATTACCTAATGGCTGACAGGCTAATAGGTAGGCAATATGACTGGTACTGATTCATTATTCATCATTACTGAGACAATACATCACAAGGACAGTACTTACAGACACAGCTGCACATAGCTTTGCTGTATGCTAAACAAGAAGTGAATGCATACTGCAGGTGTTGCCAGATTTTGCACAAAAAAAAAACAAGCGGCCAGGTCTTTGAAAACAATACGATACGATAATACGATAATACCTTATTGTCAGTTTGCACTGAAATTTGTCTTGCGACCCAGAAACAGCCATGTATGCAACATATAACAGTACACACGTTTGACATGACACAAGCAAACAACAAAATACAAATACATACATAAAGACATGCAAAGACAAGAGCAATGTCCACCACTCAGCCTACCCCTGGCTTATAACTCCTGATGTCGTCTGATGGACAAAGGACCTCTTCAGTTTGACCTTATTGTATGTAGGAACACTGTATCTCCTTCCTGAAGGCAGCAACCTATATTCTCCATACAAAGCATGGCTAGTGTTTGAAGTGATATTCCTTGCCAACCTTATCATACTGTTATCATACGTAGATGTATAGAGCCTCTGAAGTGGTTGTCCAACAATCTTTGAACAAATGTTCACTTGTTGCAGCAGTTGTGACTTTAAAGCTACAGACAGACATCCATACCAGATGGTACTACAGTACTGCAGGACACTCATAATAACAGAAGTGAAAAACAAAAGAAGAATCTGTCTACTAGCACCAAAAGATCTCAGACGGCTAAGGAAATAGACTCTTTGTTTTGTCTTCTTACCCACTGATTCAATCTGGTCTTTCCATGACAAAAGGTGGTCTATTACTACTCCTAGGTATGTATACGAACATACCTGGTTGATCTGTTCACTATGAATAGTAATAGGGGATCTGTGTATCTCTAGTGGGGCACCAAAAACAATCTCTTCTGTCTTTTTTGTGTTAATGATAAGAGCGTTGTTATCACTCCATTCCACCACCTTATTTACTCTGTGTTGGTGCAGTCCAGGATCACTGGAACTATCCAAAAGAGAAATCAAAACTGTATCATCAGAGTACTTTAGAAAAACAAGCCCAAAAGAAGCAAGCAACTAGGCTCAGTTTTACCAGCTATCGGCCATTTGAAAATACCAGATCAACAAGCACACAATGTGTCACATCATGACATGTTGTGAGCTTGTAGATTTGTTATTTAAAAAAAAAAGTAAAATATATTAAAAAAAACATGTTTCCTTTACATGAAAAAATGTGGGAACCCTTAAAAAAACAAAAACAAATTGTTTATTACATTGTATTACATTGTCCACCTACCTGCCCACTGTGGGTGTGGCCAGGTAGGGGAGTAGGGAGTTGGGGAGCCCCATATCAATCAATAGGGTCTGGCTGCAGACTGAAGCGCAAAATGAGCATGTGACCGGGGGGGCGGGACCTCCTCTGATGGAAACCTCCTTTCGTGGACCTCGTCCAGAGAACGGAAACGGAAATGTATTAAAGGGGTGTTTCTTTTCTTTTTTTCTCCGGAAACGGAAATGTATTGTTTTCTTAAATGAGGTTTTGATTATTTTAAATCACGCTAAATGGCCGCCGTTTGCCCGGGCGGCCACCCCCGGCCCGGGCGACCCACGGTCCGGGAGGTACCGGCCGTTTTAGCCCGAAAAAGAGCAGATCGACAAGCCTGAGGAGACCGAAAAAAGTTGAGATTTTCGGCCGGGGGTCCTCCAGGGGTTCCCCGGGGACCTCTGGAGCCCATACCAACACACAGTGCGATTTTTTAAAACATTTTGAGAACCATGATTTTGGGGGTCTTCACCGCCCCGGCGCCACCCCAGGAAGGTGCCTCTTCCTGGGCATGGGCCTCTTGGGAGCTCTGGACTCTGAAGAAATCCCGGCTTTTTCCGAAACCTCCAGGATATTGGGCCACGCGAGGCACGGGGACGCCCCCGAATATGGTGCACCATGTCCAGCCATGGTCCCTAGCTATCCGATGGCACCAGTCGGCGGTTCTCCCTGCCTTCCCCACTCACACAGGGGAAGGGCCAGGGAGCCCAAGGCCTCACGGCACACTGCCGGGTGCGCACTCGCCCGCTCTACCCGCCCCGGGAGCCACCGTCCCTGGGCACGGAGGTGGTCCATGGACCCCCGATGGGGACCGGGTACCGGGGAGGGCGCCGCCTTGTGGACGCCGGTGGTATTGTGCCCCGCGGCCACCACAGGCCTATCCAGGCTTGTCGATCTGCCCTTTTTCCACACCCACGACCGGGGACCCTCGGGACCCCCGGCGAGGCCTCGACCCGGCCCAGGGAGCCCCGAGGCTGGGTACTCGCTCCACTCCGGGGGGTCCCTGGCTCCAGAGGCTCCACCCCGGCCACTCGGCCGCTCGGCTCAGTTAGTGCCCCCAGTGGTTAAAACACAATTATGCAGGACCTCTTCTGCTGGAACGTCACCACCTCGGCCGTGTTGAGCTCGTCTCGTGGAACAGGTCTGCAGCCAGACGCTTCTCATATCAATGAGTTTTTTTAAAATCAGTGGTTCCCCAATTTTTTCATGGAAAGGAAAAATAGTTGTTGAAAATACTTTTTTTCCACAATATTTATTTGAAAATAGCAGATCTACAAGCAATAAGTACTGTCCTTGTGATGTATTGTCTCAGTAATGATGACACATGATTGCTAGTACCTTGGGCAGTTGGGCAGAATACACAACTGTGTATTCTGTCTGTGGTAAAAACGTCATGTTTGTTGCTAATCAATACCAGTCATATGGCCTAGCCTGTTAGCCTGTTAGCGTTGTGTGTCATGTTAGCTTATAGGCTATTCTGCTCTGAGCTAATGATAATGCCATTATATGCAACAATGTTGTGTTTTTATTTTCACTCAAGTGATTTATTTGTGCATATTGGGAGAGATTTGCATATTATTATTTCCAGCAAATCAGGGATGTGTTCATGTACATGTTAATTTCATATAGCAACTGTGTGAATGTTTAGCTGCTTAATTCATGTTTGGAAGTTAATTCATTTCTTTAAAAGCATTGTTAAAAAGTTAAAATATTTACTGTGGAATACACATTTTAACAAATCCATTCTATTCATGTCATTGCTGTTCTACAAATAAGAAAAGCTTTATAAGGCATAGATAGTCCTCACTTTAGATGGGATCATGCAAAATACTACCTTAATAAATCATTCATTGAGTATGAAAAAGTGTTTATAAGACATTTATTAACACACTCACTAACCATGTACAAATGTCCGCATAAATATACGTCCAAGTGGTTTGTATATGTTTACTTAGACTTTCTAAATGATCGTATGAACCATTAACAACTCATAAATAACTGGTTTGTAAATTGATATAATACCTATTTATAAATGGTGAATCTATTATTTACAAAGTATGAGAATACAATCATTAAGCACATTAAAGATGGGCAATAAAACACTTATAACTGTGTTTATATTCATGTAATTCATGATTAATTAAGCACTTACTAATGCTTAACTAATTGTAAATTGTGTATAGTTGAAAGGTTAATAACTGTGTTTACTAATGCTTAGTAATGTATGAATAATGCTATACAAATGATGAATTAATGATGAATTAAGTGTTTTACTAATGCTTAACTAATTCTTAATAGTGTATAGTTGCAACGTTTATAACTGTGTTTACTAATGCTTAGTCATGTATGAATAATGCTTTACTAATAATGAGTTCATGATGAATTAAGCATTTACTAATTATAGCTTTATAGTGTATAATTAATATAAAGTGCTACGTAACCTCTATATAACTATATAACCTCATAACTACAGTTAGCAGTACAGAAACAAATACTGTTTCATGTTATAGCGTGCTAAAACTATTACTACAAGGAGCATGATGGGTGTAAGTATTCAGTCTACAGCCTTCATGCAAATGACAAATATTTTACTAGTGTTGCTTTAATATATTGCTCAGTATGATGAAAACTGGTAGATGTAGAAATACCACAAGACACAACAGGTGAGGGACAAATATCCGTTTATTTTAACAGCAAGCTGTCCCACCACTTAACAGCTTATAAAGTGAAGAGAGACATGAGAGGCAGAGAGAGTCAATCTTTACTCAGCTACTTACTGACGATGAAATATTGGAAATTAAAACAATGTGAAAACAGAGTGCATGTGTTATAATTTCATAAACATGAAATGTTGGAGACATGCAGCAACCCATTGAAATGTTGTGACATCTCCGTGATGAAACAATAAGCCCTAACCGACTGCAGCTACACATACTGTCAACAGAGATATCTGTATTAACATCTAGACTTGTCTAGATTCTAGACAAATCCATAACCAGATGGAGTTTGCTGATGCTGCAGGACTGACTTTGATGAGCAGGCCATACAACATGCTATACTCATGTGTTAGTCCATACCATTATACAGTATATACTCTGACACATCTGACTTATTGTGCGGTGGAAGTGATAACAGTCTTAACTTCACTCTCTGTCAGGGAGATATGTTGGCCTGTATGATTTTCAGGGAACATGGAGAGTGGTTTGGCTGTGTAACTGCACATGTAAACCATACACACAGGGAAGATGAATACAATTGATGTTCAAGCAGTTTACATATTAACATTTTGAAATGAATCAACTGAGCTCATTCCTGGAACATTCTGTTCACTTGTGGTTGAATCACATCAACCGTAATATACAACAGTAAGGCTTGGATGTATGAGACTCCCAAAACATTGTCTCGGGTGAAACCACATTTCGTCTATGGTAATGCAGATCACACCTGCTTCACACATACACACCCAGGGCCAATGCACACAGTGTGTCTATGTGCATATAGGCAAAACATTAAAGACTGGTGAAATGGCATTGCTCTTTTTGAAATGTGAACTTACCCATCCTTTGTAAATGTTGCATAAATGGATGGATGGATGGATGGATGGATGGATGGATGGATGGATGGATGGATGGATGAATGAATGAATGAATGAATGAATGAATGAATGAATGAATGAATGAATGCATGCATGCATGCATGCATGCATGCATGCATGAATGAATGAATGAATGAATGAATGAATGAATGAATGAATGAATGAATGCATAATCCATTTACATTGTAGCTTAAGTCAGTTGAATCTTTATGGTCTGATAATATCCTCTAGTTTTTGGAGACCAGGAGACCAATGTTACTGAACAAACACTATAACAATAACTACTATCAGAATACAGTGCTTTAACCTTTTAACAAACAGTATTTTTGTTTTAACCAAAGAATATAACTTACCCTACCTCAATTTGTATTAATTTAAATTAATTGTATTATTGGTGTTAACACATACCTGAATAATATTCAATCAAATCAAATATTTAATTGATTTACCAAATAATGTTTAATAATTGTATAAATGAGTTGATCATGGTTTTACATAATGGACACATGTTGAATCAATAGCTGATATCCCTTATTCCCAGTATTCAGTCACAAGACCCTTTATAAACACACACCTTGTTCTAGCTCCATGATAAGGCAGTGCTTCTGAAACATTTGTACATCAAGGACAACCAAGCGGTATGTATTTGTCCATTGTGACACGTTTGAAAAATGTTGTGCGAGGTAGGCTTTCCCCATAGGATTAGATTTGTCAACTCTTGTTTTTTTTCGAAAAAAAGCAGATATACTCACTCACCATGCAACACGTTGTGATCTGTTATTTTTGAATAGCCAATAAATAAAATATGGCTCAAGTGTGTAAAGTGTTCCTCATTCCCCCCTGGAACCCTGCCAATGACCACTGGGGATCCACACAACCCACTTTGAGAACCTTATTTTAAAGTAAGGCTTGGTATGTTATAGAATGTAATACATTGATCTGCAGTTATACCAAAGATACAAACATGCATATTTACAAATTGAAATTGAGCTGAAAAGTACTCAATTATCTAGTTGTTCCTTTGAGAATCATTTTGTACTTGGTATGAGAGGGGGTGGATTTCTTGACAGAAAGTGGGGGCACTTAACCAACTATTGCCCAGTATCTGTCTATCAATGGTCTGCACGACCCTCCCCCCTTCCACAACTCCTCTCTGATTGGACCATCAGACACACCCTCTGTGAGTATTTAACAGTGGTTTTGTTCTGTGACACTTTAATCTCTGCAAGTTGTTAAGAACTGAACTTCTGTCTTCTCTTGTTTGGTGTATTTGTCATAAGAACACAGAGTTTGTTTTGAGAAATGGCTTTACTACAAACACTGACGTCCTTGATCAATGAGCGACTATCTGCAGCTGCTGAAGAGATATTTAGGACTGTTGGAAGAATTCTAACAGAGTATGAGGATGAAGCTTTCCATTTGACACAAGAAATTGACCGCAAACACAGCCTACTGGATATGGCTTTGAAGCAGAGCATCAACTTACACAGAGCAGGTTGGTAAAATGACTTTAAAAAAAAGCACTGTCAGTCAAATCGATGTTTGCTTTAATTTATTTTAGAGTGAGATCCCATTGTGGTAGTAATGTCCTTTATGCTGTTCTTTGTTGGGATTAGTTCAAGTTTATTAATGTTGGATCTTCCAACAATGCTCAAAAACTTTTGAATAATTTCTCTAAAGCATAGAAAGTATAGAAAGGACAAAATATTCATGGCTGACTGTGGTACATTGTGGCGTAATCAACACAAGTTTAGCTGATTAACTTAATGGACATGCTGGATTTAAGTGTGACAATGGTTGCATTTGATAAATATCCATAAACAAGGATATGGTATAGAAATGTATCAATTTATATTCTAAGCATTTGATGGTTTTATCTTTTGCCCAGACATACTGCAACAACAGGGGAGGAACTCTATTCTGGTTCAGGGAGAACCGGAGCTTCCACATATTAAAGAGGAACAAGTGGAGCTACTTCTCACACAAGAGGAGGGGTTGATGTTACTAGCAGTGAAAACTGAAGTTGATGGCGAGAACAGAGATACAGTGCCTGTAGCCAGCATCTCAACTGAACAAATGAAACCGCAAGCTGATTTAGAGGACTTTGGCACATCACGACCAACTAGTGATGACCAGCTCCTCTCTTCACACTGTTCTGAATTTGACACTGAGGACAGTGAAGTGTGGGAGGTGAGCAGGGATGACCAATTAGCTTTAAAAACACTTACATCACTCAAGACACAAAATGTGGAAGGACAAATGGTGTCTTTGAGCAACAAGCAGTCACAGGAGTCAAATTTGTCAAAACACTCTGTGAAGAGTCACACAGCAAAGAAACTATTCAGTTGTACAGAGTGTGGGAAACATTTTAATCAAAAGGTACATCTTAAGCTGCACACAATGATTCACACAGGAGAAAAGTCCTTTACGTGTAAAGTATGTGGCAAAGGCTGTGGCCAAAGTGTTCATCTAAAAAGACACATGCTTACTCATACAGGGGAAAAGGCCTTTACTTGTTCAGTTTGTGGGAAAGAATGTAGTCAAATGGGGGCACTAACTAGACACATGAGGACTCACACAGGAGAAAAGCCCTTTGCTTGTACAGTATGTGGCAAAAGCTGTAGTCAAAGTGGGGATCTTAAACGACACATGCTTACTCACACAGGGGAAAAGCCCTTTATTTGTACAGTTTGTGGCAAGGGCTGTAGTCGCATGCATCATCTAACAACACACATGAGTACTCATACAGGTGAGAAGCCATTTACTTGTAAAGTTTGTGGCAGAGGCTGTGTTAACACAACTAAACTAAAAACACACATGATGACTCATACAGGGGAAACGCCTTTTACTTATACAGTGTGTGGCAACGGCTTTGTTAAAACAAGTAATCTAAAAATACACATGAGGACTCATGTGCGAAAATGTGTTAGTTGAACCGTACATTGTTTTTCGAGGAGGCCATCTGTGTTGACACATGTCACACTCAGACAAATGTATAACATTGCAGGATGACAATGACATGGCATATATGCTAAATGAGAAGAATCACATTTGACAAGATCAACATGACTGAATAAACACATTTAATTGATGTTGATTCACTTCCTCATGCGTATAGAACCCCATCAGTAGTGGTTAATGCATTCATTCACCTTGATGGCTTATGAAATACTTGTGTTGATCTTTTAATGATTTTTTAAATTTTATTCTTACCAGCAGTCATATGTTACTAGTAGTAACATGATTATCAATGTTCAACCACTGTGGTTGCTTGTCTTCAAATGTTTTTCTTCAAATAAAGTTTTCACATCTATGATTCCCTTGTGTGTGTTATATCATTGTGTGTGTGTGTGTGTGTGTGTGTGTGTGTGTGTGTGTGTGTGTGTGTGTGTGTGTGTGTGTGTGTGTGTGTGTGTGTGTGTGTGTATGTGTGTGTGTGTGTGTGTGTGTGTGTGTGTGTGTGTGTGTGTGTGTGTGTGCGCGCGCGCGTGTGTGTGTCAGCGTGTGTTCATGCATGTATATATATATATATATATATATATATATATATATATATATATATATATATATATATATATATATATATATATATATAATACATTGATCTGCAGTTATACCAAAGATACATACATGCATATTTACAAATTGAAATTGAGCTGAAAAGTACTCAATTATCTAGTTGTTCCTTTGAGAATCATTTTGTACTTGGTATGAGAGGGAGTGGATTTCTTGACAGAGAGTGGGGGCACTTAACCAGCCCAGTATCTGTCTATCAATGGTCTGCACGCCCCTCCCCCCCTTCCACGACTCCTCTCTGATTGGACCATCAGACACACCCTCTGTGAGTATTTAACAGTGGTTTTGTTCGGTGACACTTTAAAGGCGATATTTCGCCGATTTTGCAACCTGTGTTTTTAGATATCTAGTAATCTTCGAAGATCTCGTGACGTTATTTACGTCACGATCATATGGTCTCATTCCTTTCCGCACTACATGTTGTCTCGACGCGTTTCAGTCATCATCATCATCATCAGGTCTCTTGCTCGGCGACGGGGGCGTCGCCATGCATAGAGCCAATCAGCTTAACCAGTCTTCTCCATTTGGGTCGGTCCTGTGCTAGGGGCTCGGCTTCAGCTAGCGACAAGCCCATTTGTTGTAAGTCCCTGGTGATGGCATCAATCCAGCGTGTGCGGGGTGCACCGCGGGGGATGTTTCCAACCGGCGGGTTTTGGATCGAAGTGGAGGATAGCGGATGTAGGGTGTTCAGGAGGGAGTCTTTTGACGTGGCCGTACCAGCGCATCCGGCGCTGTGCTGCCAGGTGGGATGTGGGGGGCTGTTTGGATACGTTCCCGCAGCCTGATGTTGGTGACTCGATTTTGCCATTTTATCCCCTCTATTGTGTGCAGCGCTCTGGTGTCAAAGCCGTCAATTCTGTCCGCCAGGGTCTTGTTGAGAGGCCAAGTTTCTGCTCCATAAAGAAGGATGGAGAGAACTGAGGTGTTATAGATCCGTAATTTGGTCTCTCTCGTTATGGAATGGTGTCTCCACAGCAGCCTCCAGAGAGTTTTCATGGCACTGGCTGCCAGAGCACGTCTCCAATTTATCTCGGTTGCTATGTTGCCGTTGTTAGTGACAATGCCGAGGTAATTAAAGGAGGTCACAAACTCAACTTCTTCCCCACTGATGTGCAGCGGGGGGGGGAGCTTCGCCTCCGATGTGCATGAGTTTGGTTTTAGCCCAACTGACCTTTAGACCCAGTTTATTGGCTTCCTCTTCATAGTTCTCCAAGGCTTCTCTTAGCTGATCTAGTGTGGAGCAGAATAGTGTGGTGTCATCTGCATATTCCAGATCTGTGAGTGGGTAACTGCCTAGTTGAACCCCGGAAATACGAGCACAGATCCGTTCCATCAGATGGTCGATGATGTAGTTAAACAGGTCTGGTGCAGCTACGCATCCCTGTCTCACTCCGCTGTTGATTGAGAACCAGGTGGAGTTCTTGCTGTTGACCCGCACACAACTTTCGGCATCGCTGTAAAGCTTTTGAAAGAGATGGATGATCTTTCTTGGGGCTCCAAGGATGGTTAGGATCTTCCAAAGAGATGCGTGGTCAACAGTGTCAAAAGCAGTCTTAAGATCGAGAAAGGCAATATAGAGGTGTCTATCTCGGCGGAACTCATGTGCCTTCTCAATGATGAGGCGGAGGGCAGATATCTGGTCCGTTGTGGATCGATTCGGCATGAAGCCAGCCTGTTGGGGGCGTCTTTTACTTCTAATGGCCGGAAGGGCCCGGGTGAGAAGTATACGGGAAAAAATATTTCCTGGGATGGAAAGGAGTGTGATTCCTCTGTGGTTATTGCAGATCAATTTGTCACCCTTTTGTTTCCAGAAGGGTCTACGCTGCAGTTGGGATTTGCACTGGCATTTTCAGATGACACGGTGAGAGTGGGGTCTGTTTGTGGTGGAAGATGATGCAATAGCTCATTGAAGTGCTCCTTCCAGCGGCCGATACATTCATCCTTGGAGTTAAGTATGTTACCCTGAGAGTCCTTTACCAGGGCTGTTCCCTGGTGGGGGCATGTTTTTAGTCGCCGCAGTGTTCTATAGACTTGGGTGTAGTTATTGTTCTCTGCGGCAGACTCCAGGTATTCTGCTTCTCCTTGCCAGAATCTCTCCCTGTCTTCTTGTATCGCGGTGTTACGTATGCGATTCAGGCAACGATATTCAGTCATGTCGCCCCTAAGACGGGCAGCTCTGCAGAGCTCTATGATTTCTAGCGTTCTTGGTGATATCCAGGGACGCCTCGGTGTATGGTGGGTGCGTCGGATGGAGTCAGCAGTTGCCTGGTTTATTGCGGACAATAAACCAGTAAATCCAGAAAACCAATAAATCCAAAGACAGCCCCAAGGGGTGTCCCCAAGATTTGGTCCAACCTTGAACCGTCTTGGACTCCACCCCATAGAGTTGAGGCAGCGGCGGGTGCTGCTCATGCAGCCAGCAGGCAGGTTGTTGAAGATCACACCCACATGCAGCCTCCACGCCCATAGAGGTATGTCCACTCCCCACAAGGAGGGGCAGTGCACCAAAGCATTATGGTCATTGTAGCATTGCAGCTGTCCAGTCAAACCCTAGTCAAACACACATATTTCATTATTTTTCTGGCCATAGGGTGCACATTTTAAATTGTTCTACTGTAATGTACTACAAATACTATTAACATTGAGTGATTGCAGTTTCTTCCAGGGGTGAAATGCTCCTTTAATCTCTGCAACTTGTTAAGAACGGAACTTCTCTCTTCTCTTGGTTGGTGTATTTGTCATAAGAACACACAGAGCTTGTTTTGAGAAATGGCATTATTACAAACATTGGCGTCCTTGGTCAATGAGCGACTATCTGCAGCTGCTGAAGAGATATTTAGGACTGTTGGAAGAATTCTAACAGAGTATGAGGATGAAGCTTTCCATTTGACACAAGAAATTGACCGCAAACGCAAACTACTGGATATGGCTTTGAAGCAGAGCATCAACTTACACAGAGCAGGTTGATAAAATGACTTTAAAAAAAGCACTGTCAGTCAAATCGATGTTTTCTTTAATTTATTTTAGAGTGAGATCCCATTGTGGTAGTAATGTCCATTATGGTGTTCTTTGTTGGGATTATTCAAGTTTATTAATGTTGGATCCTCCAACAATGCTCAATAACTTTTGAATAATTTCTCTAAATCATAGAAAGTATAGAAAGGACAAAATATTCATGGCTGACTGTGGTGCATTGTGGCGTAATCAACACAAGTTTAGCTGATGCACTTAATGGACATGCTGGATTTAAGTGTGACAATGTACAATGTTAAAAGGTATTATACTTCAATTATAATGTTTGCATACATATCCACAAACCAGGATATGGTTATGATATATTATATATTATATATTCATAATTTAAGCATTTAATGTTTTTTGTCTCTATTTATATTTCCCCCAGACATCCTGCAACGGCAGGGGAGGAACACCATTCTGGTTCAGGGAGAACCGGAGCCTCCACATATAACAGGAGCAAGGGGAGCTACCTCTCACACTAGCAGTGAAAACTGAAGGTGATGTTGAGAACAGAGAGACAGTGGCTGTAGCCAGCACCTCAACTGAACACCTGGAAGCACAAGTTGATTTAGAACACTGTGGAACATCACAACCCACTAGTGATGACCAGCTCCTCTATGCACACTGCTCTGAATCTGACAATGATGAGTGGGAGATGAGCAGGGATGATCAGTCAGCTTTAAACACACTGATGTGGAAGGACAAAGGGTGTCTTTGAGCAACAAGCAGTCGCACAACTTAAATTTGTCAAATCATAGACACCCTCTATGAGGAGGCACACAGGGAACAAAAGATTCAGTTGTACAGAGTGTGGGAAACATTTCAATCAAAAGGGACATCTGAAGGTCCACACAATGATTCACACAGGAGAAAACCCCTTTATTTGTAAAGTTTGTGGCAAAGGCTGTAGTATGAAAGGTGATCTAAAAATACACATGAGGACTCATACAGGTGAAGAGCCCTTTACTTGTTCAGTGTGTGGCAAAGGCTTTACTAATACAAGTAATCTAAAAATACACACTCTACACAATCTACAAACCCACTGAAGTCCACAATGCATCATGAGCTAACACTTTTTTAACTTGCAGGGCCATAAATCACACAGTGTGCAGAGAAGATCATGGGGAGGGGGGGGCGTGTCAGACTCATGGTTAACAGCAGGTCAGCCAGAGGGGCGAATAACTTAGACGGAGAATATGTATGCCAAATCAATAAAAAGAAAACTTGCGACAGGAGAATTTAGTCTGTCTGCTAACAAGGCTGGGAAGGCCAAAGCATGGGAGTTTTAAATTGGTTGTGAACTCCGAAGTGAAGGTGTTGGACTTTACCCAGTGCACAAAATGCAAACAAGTGCTGAGCTACAATAACAAGACAACGGGTACATCCACCATGTCACATCAAAGATTCGTGCTCTGGAACGTCTGCAACACCATCAAGCTCAGGTGTTGCTCTGCCCCAACACCATAGCCACACACTGCAGGACCTTGGCTGAGGAGAAACGAGAAGCCTTCGCAGACCAGGTGAAAAAACATCTGAAAAACAGAGGCACAGTAGGATTGTCAACTGACATGTTGACAGATGATTTCCGAAAAATGTGTTAAGTTATCTTGCCATTACATGCCATTTTGTATCGGAAGATTTCAAATTGATTGGAAAAAATCTGACCACAGCCATGTTTGGATTAGACCCAATGTCGATGAGCAAAATTGTTTGGGTCACTGACCAGGGATCGAATATGATTAAAGCCTTCCAGTCCTACACTAGACTTGACTGCCAGGATCATGTCCTTAACACATTTACCATATCAAATCCACCCGTCACCCGCCTATCCGAGATATCTCAGGATCGGCTTTTTATGTGGTTTAATAACGATCGTGGTACATTTTGGTACCATCCTTGATTTTTTTCTCTTTCCATGACGCTTTCGATCCATCCTGTGAGAAAATGTCTGACAGCCGCTTCCGGTTCGGTTTTTATCTAGATTTCCTGGTTTTGGCTAAACATCATGGTTTCCACACGGTTTAAAAAACGAATGGTAAGCTCCGGTTGTATTTTCTTTTCTTTGATCGATGAACAGTTATCCTCTTTGTGTTTACAAACGATCTGATAGCCGATCGGATGCTAAGCTAATCTAAGATAGCTGGTTGGGAGGGGGTGGAAATCACGTCACAGCCAAACGGATATGACGTCTGCAGCCTGTTTGAGCCGCTGAAATCACAGAAGAAGAAGAAAGAAAAACCTAAAGCCTAAGAGGGCTCGTACGTCCGTCGTGTTTGTTTATAAACACCATCCGATCACAGATTTTAATGGATATACATTTTTTGTGACCGGTTCGAAAGGTTATAAAACAAATGTCTGGCAGTGGGTGAGTACATTATGAACTAGAAAATGTGCTCCTCAAAGCACAGGTCTCCGCCAGTACTGTTCCTGATTATAGACCGGTGGGATTTCTGGAATATGTGACCATAGGGACTAACCACTGTGTACACGGACCATAGCTTGTGTGTGCACGAGCAATAGTTTTGCATGAACCTTTGTAGACCATAGTACAGATCTGCCTTGTACAGCCTAATATAGCCTAGTAGAGCCTAGCAAAGCCTACTAGAGATTAAAACAGCCTATTAGAGAGCAGTAGAGTCTAGTACAGTACAGCCTAGTACATCCAAGACTAGTCCAGCCTTTTGGGAGAACAGACTAGGGGAGGGTGCTAGACTAGGTTGTACTAGGCTGTACTAGACTCTAATAGGCTCTATTAGGCTGTACTAGGCTCTTGTCCGCCCTGTAGATCCTCAACCCATAGGGACTAATCACTGTGTACACGGGCAATAGCTTGTGTGTGCACGAGCAATAGTTTTGCATGAACATTGGTAGGCCAAAGTAAAGTACTGCCTTCTATAGCCTAATAGAGCCCAGTAAAGCCTAGCAAAGGCTGCTAGAGCTGAAAGCAGACTATTAGAGCCCAGCAGAGACCAGTACAGTAAAACCTAGTACACCCAGGTCTAGCCTAGTCCAGCCTGGTGGGAGAACATAATAGGGGAGGGGGTACCAGGCTATGCTAGGACTGATGACGCGGACCCGTTCAAATGGTGTCCCTATTTTGTGCATGTGTTACATGTACCAGGATCTGGCACCTAGTAGTAGATATATGTTTACCTGGAAGACAGGTTAAAGTGGTTTGGTTTCCCTAACTGACTACTGCTTGCATTTGTCCTTTTTACTGTTATATTTTACCCAGCATTTAATACTGCACATTTGACTCAGCATATGACAATACTGCATTTTTTTTACTGTCTATCTAGACATATTGACATTCACTTGTTCATAGAACCTTCACAATTACATCAAAATCAAACAAAATACAATAACCATTCTTTTCAATTCAATTCAATACAATACATTCAAAAGAAACACACCTTGTAACCTCTTGTGTCACTCTTATTTGCATTCAACTCCCATATGTGTTTGTCATTAATTAACTTGCATCTAAAGTGCATTTGTATACATAAGATGCTCTAAGCACCATTTAGGACTTGCATATCAGTAACAATACTAAATGAACATATTTACATCAGCATGTTGCACATCTACAACATTTTAACACTGTTCACAAAATATACATATACATTAAATAATAAATGGAGCCAGCCAGTGTATGAATCAAAACACAAACCTAACAAAAGAATGGAGATGTGATACCCAGACACACACAATTAACGTGGCACACAACGGAGGTGGAGCAACGTGGTGGACGCCATTACAAACAATGAGACACTTTTCAATCACTCCTTTTACACTTAAATTTCGACCCAAAAGTAAACTCAATAAACTCCAGACGTTACATAAACAACAACAATCAGTTATGTGTGCTTTGTGAAGTATTACCCATCTGGAAGACAGGTTGAAGTGGTTTGGAAGAATTAGAGACAGTGAAACATGGTCTGTTTCCACCGAGTCCTCTCTCAGTTATGAGAAGAACCTGCAGCGCATGCGCACTAGACTACCTCAAGGACAATCTCAGAAGGCAAAGCAGGTTGACACCATGGTGTTACACTGCCACCTATTGACCAAAGTTATTGTTTTTGGGTGAAAACATTACATAAAGACACAACCTGGGTTTGAAAGGTAAAATAAAAATACAAACACTTCTCAAAACACCATGACAAATAAAACAATCACACTAACAGGGCTGCCAACTTCCAGAAATTTCCAGGAGTGAGACTTAGGCCTTGGCTACACATACATTGATCTTTTTGTAAACGGACATTTTTGTGTGCGTTTGGGCCTTTCAGCCACACGCAAACGGTGTTTTTGGCCGCTAAAACGGATATTTTTGTAAACGGATAAATAAGTGAAGGTTTTCCAAAACATGCGTTTCAGTGGATCTGTGTGGACATGTAATCCGGAGATTTTGAGAAACGATGACGTCATCGCGCATTCGCACATGGTCATTATAATAATAAATAATATAATAATACATAAACACCGGACCGCTCATGGTCATTATAATAATAAATGAAGAGAGAGAGAGAGCAACACTTACAGTCTATTAAACAAGGCACGCTCATTTATGGCAAAATAATGTCATAATTAATAATAAGACAGTGGTGGGAAAAGTAGCTCATTCACTGACGAAAACCCTCTTTCTCTGCGCCAAGTAGAACACACGGCGCGCACACAGATTCTGTCGTCCTAAAACACAATCGCCCCGGGTCAAAATCCAGCGACCATGGAGCGGCCGCGGGTGGCCCGCTCATGGAATGAATCGATGAAGTAAAACTCAGCCCTGAAACATGACAGTCATGGTGCCGAGAGTCCCTGCTTTATAGTGGTGTTCGATGTTTTTACATTGCCAACTCTCACATGTAGGAAACGTTCAGATTTCAAATATAAAGTGCTTACCCCCGAGCCACGGACGTTACAAGGCGATCCGGACCGCGATAAGTACCCGTATCTCCCGTATTGTTCAATAAAAAGCATTTTAATCTGATCGCTTTTCCGATCATTTTCTCCAAATTTTCTCCGATGCTTTCAACCATGCGACACCAATGGTTGGGAGGTGTATTGCACTCTGATACATTACCCAAAAGAAAGAAAAGAAAAAGAAAATGGCCGGCGATGGGATTAAAATGCTTTTTTATTGAACAATACGGGTACTTATCGCGGTCCGGATTGCCTTGTAACATCCGTGGCTCAGGGATAAGCACTTTATATTTGAAATCTGAACGTTTATGTACATGTGAGAGTTGGCAATGTAAAAAAAAAAACGAACACCACTATAAACTAGAGACTCGACAGCGTCATGTGAACCATGGCTATACTGTTTGCGCTGCAGCTGCGCCCTAATAATGTTGTTTTCGTTTATGTTCACGTATGCTGTTCACGTATGCTATTAAAATAATGCAGCTATTGCAGTATTGGGCCTTAACATGTGATGACAAATGTATTTGTATTTGGCCCCTCATATATATATAATTATAAAATAAATGTAAATATAAAATCTGATATAAAATTGAAACTTGCAGCTGATCGATGAGTTTCTGCGTCTACGTGTGGACAGGGATTTTTGTTTATCTTTGTCATGTGGCCAGGGATTCTTTTTACTAGAGGTGGGCATAGATTAATTTTTTTAATCTAGATTAATCTATCTGCAATCCTGGAGTTAATCTAGATTAATCTAGATTAAAATGGCTCATTTGAAGTCTGCCGAAGGCATTCAAAATATGTGTGTTCTAGGGATGCACCGATGGGATTTTGGCCGATATCGATATCCGATCTGATATATTGCTGTTATGACCGATAACCGATATAACCGATGTCGATATGATCGATAAAAAAAACAGTTTTATCCAGTCTGAAAAACATGTGTAAACACTGCATTTGAAAATGTATTCCAAATTATTTTAAATTATCATCTGGATAATCCCCAGAGCAAAAGACATAATGTGTCAACTGCAAAAAGTACCAGTGACAGCAGTTTAGAAAGAAACTTGGCAAATATCATTGATATTGAATAATTGAATAAAAAGTTTGGGCCCCAATACTGACCCCTGGGAGACGCCCAAATGATTTGAGCTGTATTTGCCCAGCTTTCGACACTATCTATCACACCATATTAATAAACAAACTGGAGAAAATTGGTATTAGAGGCATTGCAGTAGACTGGATTAAAACAAAGTTATTTGGACAGACTGTTGACGTCTGTCCAAATAACTTTGTTTTAATCCAGTCTACTGCAATGCCTCTAATACCAATTTTCTCCAGTTTGTTTATTAATATGGTGTGATAGATAGTGTCAAAAGCTTTTTTGGGGTAAATTAATATTCCAATTGCAACTGTGACTCTTTCAATGGATTCCATCAATGCCTGAGATGTTGATCTGTTAGTTCTAAAACCATATTGACTCTCTGAGAGTAGGCTACATTATTTTTTTTCCAAAAAAGAATCTAGTCTGCTATTGCAAAGTTTCTCCAGTAGGCCTATCATTGAAAATTGTGAACAATTGGTTCCATTTGGACACTGAATTTACAGACCCATAAGCAGGGGTGCAATGCTCAGTGGACGCGGTTAACCACTTATTTGGCCAGGGGGACGTGCAGGCACACGCATAGATTTAAAACTACTTTAAATTCACACTTCATCAAAGTTTACAAAGGCTCCCGACTCACGCGGTACATTAACATAGGAATTAGCCTATATGCATATCAATTGTCCATTGTGTGACCTGTACTGTAGGTGTTAAGCGACGTGCGCGTCACGTCATTAAAATAGAGAGTGCAACCACTTCTCAAATGAGCACAGCATCACTGCCCATAAGGGTCCATTTGGTTTGTACACTCCGAGTTACAGACCCATATAAGGACCCACTTTTAGAACCACTGTCCTACACTGTGTGTGTGTGTGTGTGTGTGTGTGTGTGTGTGTGTGTGTGTGTGTGTGTGTGTGTGTGTGTGTGTGTGTGCGTGTGCACCCGCACGCTTAGCATACATTTGTTTGTTGTTGTTAGCATGTAGCACTCAGTAGCATGCTCTATAGCAACAAGCAGTGATGCTATGCTCATTTGAGAAGTGGTTGGTTGCACTCTCTATTTTAATGACGTGACGCGCACGTCGCTTAACACCTACAGTACTGGTCACACAATGGGCAATTGATATGCATATAGGCTAATTCCTATGTTAATGTACCTGGCGTGAGTCGGGAGCCTTTGTAAACTTTGATGAAGTGTGAATTTAAAGTAGTTTTAAATCTATGCGTGTGCCTGCACGTCCCCCTGGCCAAATAAGTGGTTGCACGGCGTGCAACCGTGTCCACTGAGCATTGCACCCCTGGCAACAAGTATTACCAAACAGCGCCCAACTACTGCTATGTTTGTTCATCAACACGGTAGCGGAGGCTCTGCTTTTGTCCAATGACCACTTTAATAAGCTTCGCTGGGCTTACAGACCTGAAGCAAATGAATTAACGAGTGGAGCAACATGCTCGCACCGACACATACTCAGCCTCTCTCTGTCTGAGTGAAATGAATGAGAGGCAGTGCGCAGCGCACGTCTGTACACCATGTGAAACCCGACACCTATCCCCCCCCCCCCACACACACACACACGCACACGCACACGCATTGCAGTCACACACAGACACAGAGTAATTCGCCCAGCTACATCAGCTAATGTTTTGGCTCCCAGACCCAACTTTGAGAATAGATTAACGGCGGTAATTTTTTTTTATCGCACGATAAGAGTCCGCGTTAACTTAGCCCGGTAACGGCGTTAACGGCCCGGCCTTAGTTTTTACCCTTTAACTGCCAGAGATTATTTCTGAAAATTTCTAGCCAGTGCCAGAGCTTTTTCATTGAAAATGAAAAAGTACTTAGGAGCCGAAATACAGAATTTTAAAGTTTTAAGTTACAAGGAAGTGTCTGGGAGTCTAAATCTTCGGTAAATCATATCTCCTTGGTCTTTGGGTTTAAAAAAAAAAAAAAAAAAACGTTTATTTTGAAAAATTTTCACTTCACGTAGATCTACGCGATTGGCACGTGGCGGCTATAAATAGGTTCGCGTAGATCTACGTGATTGGCATGCAATGTGTTAAAAACGGAGGACTAAAATATCCGTTTAGTAAAAGATCCATGTACGTGTAGCCAAGGCCTTTTAACTGTCTTAATGCGTTCGGCCGCCGCCCGCATTCATTTGACGGGCCCAATTTGACGGGCCCTTTTAAACGCTGAATTAGAGGAATTTAACATTAAGACTGATGTCTTCACCCCCATGCCAGCTGTTCTCCCTGTCGGCCCCCTCATGCTTATAAAGTGTTAATAATTGACCAGCACAAGTAGAAATGAAAACAATTGTAACAAGAAAATATTTGACAAATTAAATATGTTTATTTATAAAATGTCAATATAAAGAACATAGCAGCCTTCAAAGAATAGCAGCCTTCTAAGAACCAATAGCAGCCTTTTCCTTTAGTGCATTTTTTTGTGTAACAAAGAACCAGAATAATATATATTTATATATTATAAAACAATAAAGTGCACGTCTTTGTTTCTGTGTTAGGGTTTACATGACATGTCTCATGTTGTAGGTTTTTGAGGCAGATTTTGATACCTTGATGACAGAGCGAGGGGGCTCCCATTTGAAACACTGTGGCTCAAGGTTTGACATCTTCACAGTCATGATGGATGATAGCGTTCCCTCAAGAGCCAAACTGTTTCGGGTTTTGGTTTTGTTTAGTCCCACCACAGAGAACACTCGTTCAGCATCAGCATTTGAATGTGGAAGTACCAACACCAACTTGGCAATACGAGAGAGCCTTCCAAATCTGCTCATACCGGTCACCTTTGGAAAATGTACAAAGGAAGCCTAATTACTCTCAAGTATTTTTGTATAGAATTAAGTTGATTACGTCAATGGGTATTTTAAAGGGTGCAGAATAATTCTTACCTTATTCTTCATTGATGCCATGCTCCCCCAAAAGCTCGCAATGTCAAACGTGGCTGGGTCTTCGGACATGGCAATGTCCATGGACTGGTAGTCCAGAAACTCCTCAGTCAGTTCATCACGCTCTTCAGGTCTGTTGTATGGGAGAAGTTCAGGAAACCTAAAAAGAACACAATGTGCACTGATCTGGTAAAGTAATGTAGCTGAAACAGGGGTTGCTTTTCAGATGTGGTCATCAAACTTTACAATCCATTTAGAAAATGTGACAACAGCCTGGTCTTTAACCTGCTCTACTTACTAAGCATTGAGATAACAATGATTTGGCACTATACTGTAGATAAATGTACTTGACACCCCAACTAACCTGTCGACAAAGTACATGGCGTCTTCCACGCCACACTCTACCCTCTGCTGGACATCCAGAAACATGGCATGTTTTAGCAGGGGCTCTCTCATGGGGAGTTTCTTCATGGCATACTCCACAGCCCTCACCAGAAACTCCACTGCTGCCTGCTGGAACCTCTGCACTTGCTGTGGTGTAATGTCTCCTGCATCAAGGAACCTGTTGAGTGTTGCTCGAGTAGTGAAGCCGATTGCCAGCTTTTCTCCTACGAGAGACACAATAAAACAACAACTTCAGAGGTCATTAAGGTGCTGTATGGGATTCTGGAGAAAGATTGATGCAATAGGTTCTCATTCCACCAACACCAACCCACCATGTCAGTATGAGACTGGGAATAAGACCGGTGTTGAGTCACTTTAGCAATCATCCACAACCACAATAGCTAACTTGAAAGCACCCCTTTAAGTATCATCATCACATTAGCGATTGATTGATTGAATACTTTATTAGACAGAAATGCAAACAGCACAAGGTACAGTCACACATTTGGGCTAAAAGGATAATATAAAGTCCTGTGGACTCGTTTCCATTGTGCTCCTATATGTGTGATAGATGAGATGACATTATCCTCATACCTTGTCTGCACAAGCAGCCTTCTAACAAATAGTATTATGTGAGTGAGCTCAGTGAGTGTATGTGAATCTGCTGATGTGAAACTTGGAGAATTACCTGGCAGTTGGTTTGATGGGTCCTTATAGAGGATTTCATGCAATTCCTGGTGCTGCAGTGCTGCGGGCTTCAGAAACTTCGAGAGCAACTTGCGGATGAAACTCCGTATCTACAAATTTGTATTTCAGAAAAGATTTAGACAAATTTAACCTAGAAGTAGAGTGCTAATGAAAAAAGGAACAAACTTAGTACATTATTACTAGCATACTGTATACTAGAATACCTTCCCAATTTACCTCATCATGTAGAAGGAAGATGGAGGACTTCTCTCTCTGGAGGAGGAGGTTGAAGGTGCAGAAGACTGGCAACGTTGCTTGATAGAAGAGCAGGTACACCTCTGTCATCGGGTTAGAGAATGCTGCCAACAGCCTCCTGAACCTTGGTTGTTTCTCATCTGTGAATACAAAAAAAACACAGGTTGTGCATACAACTTACATTTAGTCTGTTATAATAATCGTTCATTTGAGTCATTGAAATATGATGCCTACTTGATGACTTGAAGTAGCTGACCAATGGCTCATACTGCTGCAGGATACGAGTCAAACACCTCTCGAGGCTCAACCATCGAATGGAAATGTGCATAAGTATTTCCATATACTCGCTTCCATGGAGTTCACAGAATTCTATGACAAGAATGGAACATCTTAATTTCAATTTAATATACGGTAACTCTTCTGCATTTCATTTGGACTGCACATACCTGTCAGGTAACCCTTCCGATTGGTGCTTCCTTTAAACCAGAGTCCCACATCCACAGTCAGATCCTCTGGATCAAATCCACACACCTGCAACACATGATTTATAATCACATGACATTTTGTCATAGATTCATGATAACACAGCATAACAAACAGCCAGTTAGACTTGACATTAGACATAACGGATACGGTAGATCATATAAAGCATACATGATTCAACTCACCTCCAAAAAGCCCAGGCCAGCCTGTTTTGGCAGTGTTGTGGATGATGTGACAGGGGCACCCATGGATGTAGATGCTGCCATGTTCTTTAAGAATTCTGGATGCGATGGAATTTCTTGCTCCTATATTGACAGGTGCATTATCAACAGACAGACTCACACAGTTTCTCCATGGTATGGCGTTTTTTTGCAAGGCCTCGTCCATCTTCTGATATATCACTTCAGCTGTGCCGTAGCTTGGCCCACTGGTGGGGCACATATCCAGGAACCTGTGGATGACTTTACTGGTGTCACTGTCATATACCCGCACAGTGAGTGGGTTCATCTTCTCTCTTCCTGCAACGATATGGTACATATAATATGTCAGATTAAGGTACACATCAGACTGAGTGTGTGTGTGTGTGTGTGTGTGTGTGTGTGTGTGTGTGTGTGTGTGTGTGTGTGTGTGTGTGTGTGTGTGTGTGTAATATTATATCTAAAAATGGGGGCTAGAAAGTGTGGAAAATGTAATGACCTGTATCATTTAATCCATCTGTGATCAATGTGAAAGGATTGGTCCTCATCTTCGTGACCAGTTCCTTTCTGAAGTGTGGGGCCACTGCTTCATTTATTATGCACAATGTTTTTGTGCGGGCGCACTTGTAGTCCTGTGCAGTAGGGGAATCTTTGAAGCATTCTTTTAGCAATGGGCTGAAGTGATCTGCTACTGCAAATGGCACATTGTGTTCGACCATTGACACTGCCACCTTTACCTCAGCTCTCCTTGTCTGCAACAGAAAGGGGGTAATCAAAGAGCAAATCATGTAAAAACATTCAAGTGTTTTTGGACTGAATAAATGGATTTATTGCGGACTCAAGGTCCCTCGAAAAACACAACTACATACAATAAACATAAATAAAAACAGTCCAAATGAACAGACAAGGCATTTGTGACAGTTTCTTTCATTTACTATTATTTATGCTGATATAACCTACAAGTACAATTCAGCTACTGCCACTGTTCAGAATATATATATATATACACACACACACACACACACACACACACACACACACACACACACACACACACACACACACACACACACACACACCTTGGCTTCTTGTGCTGTCATGCCACCAACAGAGACTGGGGCATAATAAGGTGCAATCGTGGTTGTTGACTTTAGTGCCTGGTCTTTGGCATGCCCTTTGCTTTTTATATGCCTGATGACATCTGCCTTTCCTTGATGGGCACAGCTGTTCTCATGTCTGCATGTAGAGCACCAATAGTAAGAGGTGGTGGTGCCTAGAGTGATGAATGGCCATTGTACTGTCCACTCCTTTTTGAAAGTGCACCTGTAGGTGGCCGCTCCACTCTTAGCCCTCAGCTTTTTCCCTGTTTGTACCTTATTATGATTTATCTCCACAGTTTCCTCTGCTGGCTCTTCTGTCTCATTCTCATTCTCTGTGTCCTCAATCTCCTCTACAACATCATCATCATCATCATCATCATCTTCTTCTTCTGTCTCCTCTGCATTCTCATCATCTGGAGCCTCAATCTCCTCTATATCATCATCTTCTGTCTCCTCTGCATTCTCATCCTCTGGAGCCTCAATCTCCTCTATATCATCTTCTTCCGTCTCCTCTGTATTCTCATTCTCTGTGCCCTCTGGACTCTCATGTTCATCCACTCTGTCAGTCACTGTGAGATCCAAAGCCTCCTCCACTCTGTCAGTCACTTAGAGATCCAACGCTTCCTCTGACCTGGCAAGTTTGGCAGGGGGTGGTTGACCCTTTCCTGCCCAGAATGAAAGCAGATCTCTCTGCTGCTGCTTCTTTTTACCGGACTGTGACATCTGTCAGACTTTCAAACTAACAAACAGACAGAAACCAAAGTGTACAGTTAAGGAATGAATGATCCGGTCTCAAATAGCTACATGTTATTGTTTGCTTGACTTCATATTTTATTAGACAGAAATGCAAACAGCACGGGTACAGTGCTGTAAATTCCCTTAGCTCATAGTAAGTATCCATTTGCTCACACACAAATACATGATTTAACTCAGTGGTTCTCAACCTCTTCAGGCCGCTACACCCACAAAAGAAAACCACCCTGACAAGGGGGTCCCCCAGGAGGCTCTATGCACAGCAGCCATATTGGAAAGAATTTGGGCCTCTTCTTACTTCCTTCACAGGTGTTACCAATGATACTAATGAAGGCTCTGTTCCATTCTGATCAGGGTGCATGTTGGCTCACTAGAAACACTCCATTTTGGTTCCCAAATGGCCCCTTATGGTGGGTGTGTAACTCTGAGAGTGTACAAATGGAACCAAATGGTCCATTGGTTCCATTTGTACACTCAAGAGTTATGGGGGTCCTTGAAAATAAGACAACCACATACCACACTAAATGGAACAGAGCCTTAATTATAGCGGTTTCACACTACGGCCCCGGGTGCGCACCCTGGGCCACTTGGCTGATGTTGTGGTAGTGTGAACGTTGCGTATCGTTCCCCGAAACGGATCCCCGTTCCGTTCCCGAAACCACCTCCGGAGGCAGTCTCGGATCCGAATCATGCGTCCTCGGAGACGGTACGCTGCAGTGTGAAAGCAAGCGTACTGTTTGACGGAAGTGGCCCGCTATTTGTAATAGGTGACGGTATATAAACTCGACAAAAACAGTCAACAAAAACACGTCGCAGATCAATCCACAGGGGTTCAACCATGGCCGGATCCCGCGGGTTAATTTCATCATTAAATTATAAAATGAACCCGCGGGATGATGAAAGATTTAGTACCGCATCATCCCGCGGGTTAATTTTATCATTAAATGACCAAATGAACCCGCGGGATGATGCGCTAAAACCCGCAATATTTATATATAAAACTTATTTATTTATTTATATAAAACATTACATACAGAAATAGAATGAGAGCGCGAGATAGAAAGAGAGGCCGTGTCATGGCCATATAATGACAGCAACACTATATATATATATATATATATATATATATATAATAGTATATCTTGTGGATATCTTGTGGAGTTTCAGCTACTATGCATCCCAGAAATATATAGCTTATAAGGCTTTGTAATTTGAAATTTGTAAGTAAATATAACTCATTTAGATGTAGGCCTACGTAGGTTTATGGTTTCCCATGGACTATAGCCGTTTCACTCATGATGCAATTTCTCTTTCATAACAGATGCATACATGTGCCAGATAATCCCCACACAAAGAGAGTAAAAAAAGAAAAGACGTTACTTTATTTAGTAAGACATGAGAAACAGTACATGGAAGTACAATTCACAATACAAGGTTTCAGTCATTCAGTCCGACTTCACTGTATAGGCTAGTTGCCTTTTCATAAATTATATATTTTTGTACTTAAGCTGTCGTGAAAGTTTATAATATTTAGAGAAATGTAAGGTTTCAAATACAAAAGTAGTAGTTGTTGTGAAGGTTAGCAAACTGGACATTTAGACTGAATGTTTCCTGTATCCTCATCTTGCGCAAATGCACACAAGTGTTTCACCAGGTTTTATTTGTGTTGTTTCTCAAAAGCGTGCATCCGTTGTCTGTCAACAACACGCGCGCCAACAACACAGCAGTCTGTGCCTTGACTTCTGTGCGCTCGCGTCGCTGTGCGCTCAGTGCGCTCCTGACTCTCTCCCCAGCGGCAACCCTATATATGCGCGACCAGCACAAACATTGTCGCATAGTTGATGACGTCTGTGTCCACTGGGGAAGCACTATGTGCATGCCGCCACCTATAGGATCGGGGGTATATATGCAAGTGTATTCGGGCGCGTTAGAGACTTGGCCAGTGTGAATGCTGGCCAGCCAAGCGCACTCGGAAACGGAGCGGTCTGGAGTGCGCACCCGGAATCATAGTGAGAAACCGGGTGCAGTATGTTAGTCCGACAGCGCATTCCTCCGACAGCGCAGCGCTCCGACGTTTCCAATACTAAACCCGAACCAAACCCTAACCCTAACCCTAACCGCACGCGGATGCCACATAGTCGGAGAAAAGGTCTGTCGGATTAACGCATGCCTCCCGAGAAACCGCCCTTAGTATCATTGATAACACCTGTGAAGGAAGTAAGGAAGGGGCCCAATTCATTCCCAATTTGGCTGCTGTGCATAGAGCCTAAATATTGTGGAAAATAGCAGATCTACAAGCTCACAACGCTTTGCATTGCGAGCTTGTAGATCAGCTATTTTCACAAATGTGGCCTCTTACAATTTTCTATAGTATTATTTGTTGATTACTTTTGATGCAGTGATGATATTTTTCATTTCATTTCTTCTTTTTTTTTGGTATTAAAAAAGGTCTTTTAAAAAAATGGTCACTTTACTGTCATCTGGGGACCCCCCCCCCCCGCCCCAAACAAAACAATTACGTGGGGACCCCCCTGGGCCTTGTGGGTCCCGACACACAGGTTGAGAACCAGTGATTTGCTAGTCACGGTTTGTTGTTAAACCCACCAGCAACATATGCTGCTCACCAGCAGCCTGTGTAACGTTTAAGTCTCATGTAGTCAGACCCACCATTTCATCAAAATAAAATGTTTTGTAAAGATCATGTGTTTGTAAAAAGGAGGTGGTTAAATTACCTACCGTTTGACCTCCCGCTTCAGATTCACTGAATCAGTCACGGCATTATTGAGGCGCTGCGTCGGTCGGCGTTTCACGTTGTGTACTGTTTTCATTTCTCCGCCAAAGTGTTGTGCTTCCTTAAATCCTTCTTGTTGGCTAGAGAGACGCTATGACCCGCCTTAAGCTGCCTCTGATTGGTTTAGACGAGCGTCATGTGAACCATGGCTACAGTCCATCCCATCGCGCGTCCTAAACACGGTTACATGGCGGCTTTCCGACATGTCGCCTTTCCGACGTTAACGAACCCTATACCTAACCCTCACCCTAACCCTAACCGCACGCGGAAGCCACTAGTCGGAGTGGCGAGATGTCGGCGTGGAAGACTGTTACCCTAAACACCCTCGCCCCCGGTCTAATCCGGCAGCCACGGTCCGCGAAAAAAAGGTGGCAGTGTGTTTTAGGACGAGGTTTCCGTTTTCCGACTGGTTGCTCTTTTTTTTTTTTTTTTTTGGCTGTGAGATGGGGGGAGGCGTGAGAAATGGCAAGTGTGGCGTGAGGTGTGAGAAAATGTTCAATTGCGTGACTCTCACTCTCAAAGGGTGAGACTTGGCAGCTCTGCACACTAATGTGATCACACTTTAGTGGGCATCACACATGCAACATTGCACATATTATAGCAAACAATCAGGACACACTGCAAGCTTGATGTTCTGCTATTTTTCAAACTGTTCAATAGTAAAAAAAAAAAAAAAGGTTTTGCACAATTATTGACTCAATCTCAATCTGTCAAACAAGTTCAACTAACGTATGGTAACTGCTATCACAAATGATTGTTCAAATATTGCAGGTGGTAAGTATGTAAGTATTTATTTTAATGCATTAAAAGTCACAAAGTAGAAAGAATTGAATTACAAGCTCAGTCATGATGTGACGTGGGCTTGTAATTTTGGATGTCTTTCTTGTTGTGTTGCTAATGTACAATGTTTCCACCAGACAAAGTTTAGTTTTGATGTCCAGTACTGAAAATGATTCAAGTAGTTTCCAAAGTAGACAAATCATAGCGGCAGTCCACAGTGCAACTTGATTAATGTAGATTAACAAATACACCAATATACATTTGTGAAAGAATGTGTACGCCAATATACATTTGTGAAAGAATTTGTATTATCTCATAATATGCCTCTGAGATTGACCAGACAAAACAGTGCATCCTGAAATGTGCTAGTTATTGTTAACCACAGTATCAAAAAGAAAGAAGATGTCTGGGAAGCGCTCTCCAAACAGTTGCTCTGTATGGGATCTGTCTTGCTTTGTGGAGAATGGGTCAGATCTAGCTCTGATTCATCGGGGAGCGAGAGGTTATGAATCAGAGCTACTTCTCTAAATGCTTTGCTGTTTTTCATGATGCAGGCACTCACAGAGTGCATAAAATGAACGGCAGAGCATTTAGAGTAGCAGTCACAACACATTTGGAGTGGCTGTTTAAATACAAAACGTACCACAGACATTGTAGACATTTTTTTGTCTCTAAGCTCTAATCCTCTAGAGCAGACAGTGCTCCATCAGTACCATCCACTGTGAAGACATTATCTTGGAAGTTGTCCGCCCTGCATTTCAGGCAGTCATTGGAATTCAGGAGGTACTGATCCATGCAGACCCGGCATGTGACCAGGCTTCTGCAGCAGGCTGCAAAACACGGGTTAATAGGGTTATGAATGAGAAGTCACAAATTAGTCCAGTGTTTTGTTTCACCTCCAATACAATACTCTAATGCCATGTGATATTATAACCACAGTTGTCATATTACGGACCTCTGCAAACGAAGCATGTAAATGCACCCTGGAGCACAGCCTTCTGCTGGGTGAAGAACGTGGTACCCTCAGGGCAGGCTTAAGTTGTAAATTAATAGGTGCTGGAGGCAGGGCACACATGCAAAAATGGCGTTTTTTTTCACTGGTGTGTACTTTTTTGGGGGGTTAATTTGGTTAATTCGGTTAAAAAATGTTATATTTTCCCCCCATACATTAAGACATTATTTAACCATAAGCCTCAGATAAGCCAAACAACAAGGACTCACTCACTGTCTCCACTTGACTCCATGTCCTCTTCTCTTTCATCCACAACAACAACAGCTGCTGCTGCGGGTGGTAGCGGGAAGGGCGGAGAAGGTGGCTCATCATTCTCCGCTGATTTGGCGTGGTTTTGCCGAATACATTTTATATATTACTCTGTCTCTTAGACAGTTTGTTAGTATTGTGTCTTGACTCTTGTGTGTAGGTCCTTCACTGACTTCACAACAACAATACCGATTCCAGGGTTATTTTCGTCTACCATAGTTCTGTTATCTTTTTTTCCCAATTAGGGGTCACCGGAAGAGTGCCCCACAATGAAAAAAAGACATTGTAGGTGCATTTGAGGTAGCGGAGCGCCCTCTACAGGTTCTGGAGCGCAAGTGACAGGTTCCGGAGCCGATCTCACGGTCCACTCCTCAGCCCTTGGACTTTGTCTGTGTTTATTACTTTTGGACTTTTACTTTGTATTCCTGTTCTGTTTTGGTCTTTTAGTTCTGTGTAGTTTGTTGCCTTGGTGTTCTGTGTTTTATTGTGTAGTATTGTTCCTAGTGTTTCCTGTCTGCTTAGTTATCCATACCTGTCTTGTCTAACCAGTCCTGTGATTCCCAGTGTTTCCACCTGTGTCCCCTTAGTCCCCTAGCCTATCCCAATGCTGATTGTCTGTTGAGTTCACCTGTGTCCAGTTAGTCCTTGTCTATATGTATGCCCCTGTGTCTTTGGTCCCTTGTCAGTTTATTGTCGTATGTGATGTGGTTAAACCTTGTGTCCTTGTATATTCCTAGTTTTACCAAGTCCTTGAGTATTTTGTCTATGTGATTTTCCCAGTGTAAGGTTTTGTTAATAAACACCCTTTGCATCCTTACTACTATGTCTGTGCCTTGTCATTCTGCACCTGAGTCCTACACCTCCAGAACCTCATTGTGACAGCCGAGCTCTGCCTAGTTCCGGATTAAGCCCTGCCGCAGGGGGAACGTACTCCCGTCTTGGAGACAGGTCAAAGTGGCCATCGTTTCTGGGAGAGATGGCAACGTTGTTGTCGTCTCTCAAGCATATCATTACACTGCAAACCTAAACATATGCAAGTAGCATATGCAGGTATCCATAATGTTTTTATTGTTAGCAATACAATAAAACTTATGACTGATAAGAGGTGCAAGCGGCGAGGTTAGATAAGAGGCGACCAGCACGTTGCCGTCACTTCCGGTTCCGGGTGATTGGATAAAACTACAAACGCATACATAATACATAACGCGGACATAATGTATATGAAAGATCGATAATTGCGGATCCACTTCCGAGTCATGCCAGTGGTGTCAAATGAAAACTAAAAAAAAAAAAAAAAAAAGTGACACCCTGACGCTGACCTGGGCGTGATCCGATTTCTCCATTTTCAATTCAAAGCAAAAAAATTTAAATAGGAAAACGAGTCGTAATCGTTCTTTTCATTTCGTATTTGGAAAATAATATATAGAAAACACAGCGAGTCGCGGTTCACACCACTAATAGACAAAAATGACAAATCATCAATTTTTGATTCAGGACAAAAAGTTAGAAATTGGAAAACGTTTTTCAATGTTCCATTTTTGGATATTTTTTCCGTTTTCCATTTTCCATTTTTTTCTGACCGAAAGGTACACGGATTCAGCTGGATAATCTCTTTGCGATCTATTACATTTCTAAGCAATGTCTAAGAATGTAGTCCTTTACCACCAAATAGGAGATTTTTTTATAATAATCTTTATTAGTACCACATAAAGTTGACATTTTGACAAGTTGCCAATTAGGAAAATACAAATTATCCCCTTCCCATCCCTCCCCCCCATATTGTTATTGCTGTCATATTTTCCTTTCAAAAGACAATTATAATAATAAAATATAATAATAATACAATGGAATAAAGAAATGGTCCAGACAAACAAACAGTCAGTCCTCTTAGGGCAAGACAGGGCCACTCAATCCGCTTGTCCGGAACTACTCTACCGGGACTGGGGGAGAGGAGAGGCTCTGGCACATGGAGGGGCTAGGCTCTGTGGATGGCCTCCTGGCCGGGCTCCTCCTCCATCTCACCAGGTCCAGGACCTGAGCGTTGCACCAGACTCCTCCGCTCCAAACATTTCCTTCTGGCGTGATGGTTTCTTCGGCCGTGGTGGTAGTGCAGGCTCCCCTTGCGGCTTGCTTGAATGGCCCTCCTTAAAAGCCTCACTGTGGATTTGTTGGGCTTCTTCCTCACGGAAGACACAGGCTGGGGCGCCATACTGCTCCCGGATCAAATTAGGTATAAACAATGGAGTGTGATAGAAAATAAATGATAAAGAAAAAATCTTTAAATGTTGTCACAAATCACCGTCCACCAGTTGCACATCTCACCATAGATACACACAGGTTTAGCTCATCATTTGGTAAAAAAAAGCAGTGATTCATTGCTTCGAATTACTTGCTCATTCACTGCGTGCTTGCTAGCAGGGCTAGCACGATTTGTGAGTGTATTTACCCTCTGTTTGATTGTTTTATTAGTCCACTCTGTCAGTTTGCACAAACATTATGAACAACCCAAGACATTTGCCTCTGCAAATAATATATATAGCACTAAATTATGTCCTTTGCACTCTTAATTGCTTTGACCCATTTACCCTGTGGTTTGTTGACTAGGGTTCATGCCACCAACTCTGATCTTACATTAGGGAATGTTGGGAATGTTCTAATTCTTATGTTCTAATTCTTACAAAAAATAGAACATGTTACTGTGTCATAGTAACATGACACAAGTGTCCTATCCGTCAGTATAAGTGTCCTATCCATCCTGTCTGTATAAGTGTCCTATCCGTCCTGTCTGTATAAGTGTCCTATCTGTCCTGTCTGTATAAGTGTCCTATCCGTCCTGTCTATGTAAGTGTCCTATCCGTCCTGTCTGTGTAAGTGTCCTATCTGTCCTGTCTGTGTAAGTGTCCTATCCAATTGTTACAGTATCCGCCATTTCTCAGCCATTTCGTGATTATTCCTGTCTTACCTCACTTTGAAAGAGGCTAAGACTCTTGTTGTAAGTGCTGTCAGGTTCTCAAAGTAAGTGATAAATGGCTGCCAGCTAGAAAATTACTTTTCTGTTGACCCTCTAGTTGTAAATGTATTTTTCCCCCCTAATTTTAAGAAACCCATGACATCTTTAAGCCGCATAGCAACAGAGGGGTTGGAGATTTCCATCCTAATAATATTCTGCGTCTTGCTATCAGTGTGGTACTATATTAGACTTTTTTGTGATGTGCTTCTATCTTCTGGGCCTGCAGGTTGCCTGTTGCCTTCTCTGCCATCTCCATCCCACGCATAATATGTGCGTCAGATTATCAAAATCATATTATGATTTTGATAATCAGTGTTGAAGGTGTTCCTGCATTATGGATGGTACTTAGCTTCCATTGCAAAGAGGTCCTTGGCCTGCACCTTGCGGTAAAGTTAACTCTGTTCAATTCCCATGCCCTAGGCTCAATGACTTTCCATGCTGGCTCCTTGTGTTTCCAACTCTGAAACTGTGTAAGACGTTCAGTCTTGCCTTTGACTTTTATATCTGTCTTCTCACAGAAAATGCACAGATTAGGAAACAAGAAGGAACACCTTCGACCTTCAGATCGATCCTGATCGGATTGAGATTTGGACTGGCGTAGGGAGTCCTTTGTCGATGATGCTGACGATTCACCAGAGTTAGAGGCCTTTGAAGCATGCAAACGATGCAAATTCCCTGTGAGTTATAACAGTGTGTGTTATAACAGTTTTGATGATAGTCAGTTGTATCCAAATGCAAGCCTTCCAATGTGAATGGTATCTAGTGACAAATTTCCTTCATACGGTAGGGTAGGTGAAGTAGCTTCTTCATAGAGTCTCATATCACAAACTCTGTATAGATACGAAAGCTTCTCCTTTGGCTCCCCTTTGCGATTACCATACTCAGAGAGAGTTGGAACATGGATTATACATCACAGGGGTGGAATCTTCTTTTTAGGGCCTTCAGCAGTGCCAGTGCTGCAAAATGTTCCTTTTCTCATGATTTGTCTGTATGACTTTTATAGACATGAAACTGTCAGGCTCTCCCTTGAGTGTGTGTGGGGATGACAGATTTATCCTGTGTGCATCAATTCGATCAATACACAACAGGTGTGCAGTCACATCCAGCTCAGAGTCAGGCCAGGTGTGACTGCTTAAAACAGCCATCTACCACACCACACTATTGCTTGCCTTGGATGTCAGTAGAGGAAACAGGGGGAGGGCAGTTTCTGTCCTGTAAGTAATAGTCAAGATATGCTAGAATCTTAATTTAATTAATTCCTTGGGTTCCAATTGTCTGGAAAAACATGTTCATTTGTCCCTGTAGGTTGTTTATTTCAATAGTGTTTCAAATGTTTTCTCTTTTTTTCCATTTTCGGGGTTGGGTAGGATATGTGTAAGAAAGGGTTAAAAAGGAACACCATGGGACATTATTTCAGCCTGTTACCTGGCATAATCTTAAAATACACCCTTCAAGGATTAGGAAAAAACAGTTGGCAAGGGAAAATCCATCTAAGGATTTAGAAAAAGGAGAAATATAGATGTGATCCGAACATTTTCACCTATTTTTGTGCAGTTTTTGCCCCGAGATAGACTCGAGATGTCCTTGAATCTTAACACATTGGGTGCCAGAGGTTTTCTAAAATTATGTACACAGTGCCAGCATTTTCAATCTTTCTGACTCATCTTTCAAGGACCACAGAACATTCTGTGCTATTGCTATGTAAACACCAAATATCTCAAGATTCAAGATTGGAATCTCTACTTTAACCAGAAAAAAAGTTAGTTGATAGCATGTTCTGTTTTTGAGATATTGGCTGTTGAATACAGCATGATTTCACCAAAATCAGCACCTTTTCTTTAGAAACAGAGTTATGGCCGTTTTAGTAAATCTTTTTTTTTTCTTTTCTTTTTTTTTCCGAAAAATAATTTGACATTTATTTTTGCTTTCAGGGACAGTAGTCATCTCAATAGTAGTTGCTTTAAAGAAAAGAAGAAAAAAAAACGCTTTTGAAAATACTTTTGTGGTTCGTTTTCACTCCTATGGGTAATAACAATAGAATAATGATAGGAAACATAAAGGCTCGTTGTCACTCCAATCTCTTTGAAGTGCATCTTAGTTCAGCTTATTTCAAAGTTCTCAAATAATAAATAATACATCAACTTTGGTTTCATACAAGACAGCAGCAGCATAGTAATAATAATAGAATAATTACAGAAAACATAAGAGGTTAGTTTTCACTCCAATGTATTTCAAGTGCATCTAGTTCAGCTAATTTCATTTAATTTCAATAAGTTATCAAATAACAATAAATACTACAATAACAATAAATCAAATTTCAAAGGTTCAAGGTTGTACTTTATTGTTCTTTCTTGTGTACAGGTTGGATTCCAACCAGACAGCAGCAGCAGCATATGTAATAACAATATAATGATTGAAAACAAGTTTCACTCCAAGCAGCACACTTCACACTATATACAGCAGATAGTTTAGTGGAAAATAATAGTGCAAAGTATTACAAAAATGGAGGTTCAAGTACTTCACAGTATGATACAGCACACTTCACACTATATACAGCAGATAGTTTAGTGGAAAGTAATAGTGCAAATTTAGGCATTAGGCCACACTATATACACAGCAGATAGTTTAGTGGAAAGTAATAGTGCAAATTTAGGCATTAGGCCACACTATATACACAGCAGATGAAAAGTAAAACAATTAGGCATTAAGCTCAAAATAATAAGCTTCATATGAGTAGTAGAAAAAATATAAAAGTAGGCATTAGGCCAATCAATACAAAATAATAAACAAAAATATGCATTAGGCAACAAAAAAAAAAGACATTCTGTGATTCTACCATTTAGTGAGGTCCTTTTTCGAGTGGTACAATGTTGTAGATTCAACATGCAAGGGGACTTTACAGCCTTTACACATCCACCTTGTGTCTCTCTTTGTGTCTCTTTTCTTGTTATTTGTTCTTCGCGATTGTAGTGGAACGCAGTGAGCTGGGATTGAACCCGAGGCTCCCACTCGCCAGTCCGACGTGTTACCAGTCATGCCAATAGGGCTGAGCCCCATTGGCAGGTCTGTTGCACGCCGGTTCTTGGCTATTTTGACTGTGGGGGCTACAATCACCCCCCCGATCTTTGGAGCGCGTCCTCGCGCTTCACACTTCACGCCGCGGACCACCGTACACGACGTCCCTCATGTCCCTGACGTGAGGATATTACGCTCCTCGTCCTGCCGACTACGCCAGATTGTAGTGGAACGCAGTGAGCTTGGATTGAACCCGAGGCTCCCACTCGCCAGTCCGACGTGTTACCAGTCATGCCAATAGGGCTGAGCCCGATTGGCAGGTCTGTTGCACGCCGGTTCTGGCTAATTTGACTGTGGGGGCTACACATGCAAAGCCTGCATGCCCTCTGAGGTGCTTTTTTGCCTTTGGTTGGAGGGTATTTGACCAGTTCATGGTCGGCACGATCCTGTTCAGCCTGCTCTCGGGGTCTTCTGTTGGTGCCCTCCACCGTGGGTCGTGTACAGGTGGTTCAGGTGCAGGTGCCCCCTCCTCCTCCTCCTCCTCTTGGGGAGGAGGGGGGGCCCTCCTCCCCAAGGTATCCGAGGGAGGTCCAGGATTTGATGACGTGGTAGATGAAGGACTCTAGGTTTGTACAGCTGGCAGTGCCCTCAGGATGTTTTGCCTTGAACAGGACAAAGGCATTGAACATGCTAATCTGAAACAGCTAATTGACAAACTTTTTTGGCCACTTGCATGTCTTCCTGACAAATAGATAGTAAGCAAGATTTTGGTCCAACTTGTCGACGCCATTCATGTACTTGTTGTACTCGACGATGCATGTTGGCTTCTGTATTTCGACCTTCCGGCTGGGGGCCCTTTGTTGACCCTTCTTCTTCTTCTCCCTCCTCCACTGGGAAGCAGTGGTCGTCTCATGCTGGTGGAGTGTGGTGATCATCTTCACGATCCGTTTGTCATGCCATGCCACCACCATGATGTCGTAGCTTGGAGATGGTCAGGTCCCTGATGGCTGGTGGCTCCCCTCTGTTCGCGCGTAGGGTCCCGCACACATGGGTCTGAAGACCAAGGAGGTGTTTACACAGCTTCACTGAATTGTAGTAATTGTCCATGAACAGATGGAAACCGTAACCTTTTAAGTCACCAAGGAGGAAAGTGATGGTGGGTTGCAGGGGCACCTTCTCCCCACAGAACGGCTTCATGTTGTACATGTACCCAGTGGCCGAATCACACAATATGTAAGATTTAATGCCGTATTTGATGGGCTTAGCTGGGTTGTAAACCCTCCAAGAAAGCCGCCCTCGCCAACACAGCATTCCCTCGTCTATGCTAATGTTCTTGCCTGGCAGGAACATCTCTTGGAAGTTAGACAGCAAGGTGTCCAAGACTGTGCGGACTTTGCACAGCGGGTCCTTAGTGTGCATGGTCTCATTGTTGTCAAAATGGAGGTTACTCAGGATGAGTTGGAACCGGTTCCTGGACATGGTTTTGTGGAAGAAGGGAGTGGTTCGGATCTCATCAGTGAGCCAATAGTCTGCAATCTTTGGCTTCCCTATCAGTGCGGTGAGGAACAACAGCGCCAGGAACTGCTTCAGCTCCCCAACAGTCAGCTCCTTCCCTTTCCATGCGTGCCCTCTGGAACATGGCAGGGCGCTTGGTACACGTTGTTTTGCATACAGATTTGTCTGCTCCACGATGTGCGCAAGCAGCTCCTCTGTGATGAGCAGCTCCAGGAAGTCAACAGGTTCTTCAGACTGCAGGTCAGCGGCCCTGCTCCGAGGACCTGGAGTCCCAGCACTGAAAGGGATGTCCTTCGGCTGCCAAGAGTCTGCTGACTCAGACCACACAAGCTCATCAACTGCACCGCTACGAGGCCTGCCACCACCTGGAAATTAGAAATGCATAAGTTACCATTACATCAGGTGTCATCGCCATGCTGGCTTGTGGTGGACATTTTTGACAAAATTATATTTTTGCCATGGACATATATTATAGACAAACACAAAGAGCTAGCCCTAAATGACCATTACAGGTCTGTAACTCAGAGTGTGTACAAATGGAACCAAATGGACCCGTAACTCGAGTTATGGGGGTCCTTGAAAATAAAATGTTCAATACATGGTGTTTCATAGTAAATAAGTGTCATACATATTCTGAAGAAAACCTGGAGACTGACATTCAGTAATTGGGTGTTATGATCAAAATAAGAACACTATAAAATGGTGTGTAAAAATGAAAAACATTTGGCACAGACAAGGCAAAGTCTTGCCACGGACACATGTGTCCGTGTACGGACATATTGATGACCCCTGCGTAAAATACATATTTTGTCATTTGTGTGGTAAAAGAGAGCTCAGTGTGACAACAGAAAAAGTTTACGGCTGACAGGTGGCATTACAGGTGTGTCCTCCTCGTCCTCCTCCTCCGACTCCGACTGTGTGTCTGTAATCACAGTAAAATATGAAATAGTTTGGTAAATATGATTTACACAAAATGAAATCAACTAATTTCACCCCTGTGGACGATGGAGGATTGTACAACCCTTCTGCACAAGTAATCAGAACATGGCTATACTGTCATGTTACAATAGCCATCAGGCCTAGGAGAGACATCTTGGCTCTACATCATGTAAACTAAAATGTATCATAGAGCAGAAAAATTAATAGAATAAGATAAACAACATAATGTACTGACAACAAGGTAACATAAGCAATCATGATAACATAATCTGATTTCGTCCACACCTTAGAATTAATCATTTTTATTCCTGTTGTAATGTCTTTACTTACCACGCTGATGATACACAGACGCCCCAGATACAGCATCTTCCACCTCCTCCTCCGTGTCGGAGCCTAAGATAAAATATACTTGGTCAATATAAGTACATCAAATCCATTTAGGCATAAACAATCTTACTATGAGATGCCTGACAGAACACATGCATTTTATTAGCTAACTAATTGTGCTTATTGGAAGTCCCTCTGGATAAGAGTGTTTATGGCTAAATAGATTTGATGTACTACACTACACATTCTATGATCCTATAGCATACGGAAACACTACACTGTCTCTCTGTATTCTATGATCCTAGTTTACTGAGAAACTACACTGTCTCTGTATTCTATGATCCTATAGTTTACTGAGACACTAGTGACACTAGTAGGGTGGATTTTCTGATGCCACCTGTTTTTCTTAATATTCTGCCAAGTAACAGGCTGAAAAAATGTCCCATGGGGTTCATTGTAAAAATAAATGTAAATGTAAAAATGAAAATGTAAAAAAGAAAAAGAGAAAACAGCATAGCTATTCAAACCTACAGTAACAACCTGCAGGGACAAACACATGTTTACAAACAATTAGGACCCAAGGAATTCATTACAATATTTATTATTAACACATTGGGTGCCAAAACCGTATATATACGTTTTTTCAAAAAGTGACGTTGAGTGCCAAAACCGTATATATATACGGTTTTTGCTCTTTTCATTGATTTACTGTATATTAATACCTGATACATCAACTGGAACAGTTAATTGTTTTGTTTTGCATTGTAACAATTGATTAATAACACTCCAAGTGGACTTGATGCCATTTGATGCTTGATTGAATGTGTCTGTGAAATATTTCTTTTTTGCATTACTTAATGATTGAGTACATTTATTTTTCCATTTCTTGTTTCCACATAGGAGTGGGACATAAAATCGTTTTTTTTATATCGTTTATTTTTACGTTTCAAATGCATTTACTGTAGAGCAGTGGTAACCAACCTTTTCAAGCCCAAGAGCACATTTCATTTCCAATTGTAAGGCATGATCTACCACTAAAATATGTTCAAAAAAACCCCACTTGTCACGATTTCCATTTCTGACAGGCTCAATGCATGTGCATAGTGCATACATCCACACAAAGACTAGTAGTTTAAATAAGAATACACACTGATAGTTATATAGTCAATGCCTAAATATTAAGATTAGAAAAATAAATATTAGGACAAAAATACAAATAAACTTCTGTGTTGATTTTTGTTTTTTATTAAATGAAACACAAAGGACATGAAATAGATTGCTTTTACAGATTTCTTCTCTTCAATGCACAATATTTAGTTTCTCAGTTCGATGAATTTTAACATTTACAGATATTCTGTTCAAATGACAAAAATGCATACATGACCATATATTTGCACATGTATGGTGACAAATCCAATACTCTCAGGGTCAGCCCACCTTTAATGAGACTGCTGTGACTGCACATTATCTGCAAGCCTTTTGAAATCTGGTTGATAGTTACTGATTGCCAGTCTGAGGCAGTCATTAAGATGTGAGTCAGTCATACGAGTTCTAAACTTGGATTTGATTATTTTCATTTGTGAAAAGGCCATTTCACATAAGTAAGTAGAGCCAAAGTATGCATGCAGCTTAAGTGCACAAGACACAAGCAGGGGATACTTCTCTCTGCTGCTCACAAGTGACCAAAAGTCCTGGTCTCTATCTCTGCCCACCAATAGATGGTCAGTTTGTAGTACAAAAATCTCTTCTTCAACACCTGTAGTTAATGCAAACACATCCTGCATTTTAGGTTTGATACAAAAGCAGCCACTTGACTCATGCCTTGTACCTCAACAAATCTACGTTCAAATTCTGATTTCAGTTTGTTCAATTGGGCACAGAATGATTCGGGATGAAAGGCAGCTTTGTCTGTGAGGTTTTGTGACACCTTCTCAAGATTTGGGAAGTGTGTCAGCCTTGCACGTCGTATCTGAGAGCCCCACCAATCGAACTTCAGTTTGAATGCGTTGACTGTACTGATCATGTGACCAATGCCTCTGTCCTTCCCTCTCAATTCTCGGTTAAGGTCGTTTAGTTTTGCTGTCAGGTCCGTAAGAAAACCCAAGTCCAATAACCAAGAATCGTCAGACAGCTGCTCATACTCCTCGTCTCTCGACTTGAGAAAAATGATGATCTCTGGCAGTAAATCCAGAAAACGCTGCAGCACTTTGCCCCGACTGAGCCACCTGACGTCTGCGTGAAGAATCAAATCTCCATATGCAGAATCCAGTTCATCCAATAAAGACTTAAATAACCGGTGCTGTAGCGCTTTTGCACGGATTGAGTTGATTATTTTAACAACAACAGTCATCACATGTGACATGTCAATTGCTTTAGCAGCCAGTGCCTGCTGATGTATCACGCAGTGGTAGTTTACAAACGGCGGAAAATCTTCGTCTTTTCTGCACAGTGAAACAAATCCTGATCGAACGCCAAGCATCGCTGGGGCCCCGTCTGTTGTCATCGATACGATTTTATGAATGGGAATCTTGTACTCACGCACGTAATCCTTGAATGCGTTGTACACATCCTCACCCTGGGTCCTTTGCTTCAACGGAATAAGGGCGAGAAATTCCTCTTTGATGGTAAAATCGGCAAAAACCATTCGAACAAACACAATTAGCTGGGCTGTGTCAGTGGTATCAGTGGACTCGTCAAATTGAAGTGAAAAGTATTCACAGTTTGACAAGTCTTTGAAAACTTGCTGGGATACATCTTCAGACAGCGATTCCACTCTCCTGGCTACCGTAGGTGCACCAAGCGACAACGTTTGTATCAATGCTTTAATTTCGTCCTTGTTTTTAAGGTTAGAAAACAAGCTGTCAGCCGTGACATTCAGCAATTCTTTAACCATCTCCCCGTCCGTAAATGGTTTCTTGCGCCGAGACAAAACATGGCTAATGTTTTTTGTTGTTGTCGGTGGCGCAGTAAACAGCCGCTGATGTGTTTGGAGTCCACTTTTCAGTTCATCAATTCTTTTCAATCTTTTTGCGCTGTTCAGTGGATACAGGTCTTTGTATTTAGCATGCGCGGTAGAATGATGGCGTTCCAGGTTGCCACGTTTTGGCACAGTTAACGTCTTTTGGCATACGAGGCATGTAGTATTCCCATGCGCTGACGTGAAAAAAAAATCATGCTCCCATTCCAGGTGGTAATGGTATGTTTTCGGTTTCTTTTTCGCCGGACCTTCCATAGCTTGTCACTGCTTGCCTGTGTAGGTATAGTAGTGTGTGGTTCATTTGCTCTCTGTGGGTTTTTATACTGATGTAGTTATGTTCTGATATGCATATGCAAAACACCACTCCGGATACGGGAGATAGCGGCCAAACAATAGAACAGAAGCATTCCACAGTGGATGGCCCCAGACATGTCCGTTTGGTAAACAGCTAGATGAGCTACTCTAAATACACAAATTCTGTGTATTGTCGATGGCTGCCCGTCTGCCACCGGGTCCGCCCCGCGATCGACTTCAAAGGCTTTGATGATCTACCCGTAGATCGTAATCGACTGGTTGGTTACCCCTGCTGTAGAGAGTAGCAACATGGTACAATTAGTTTGAACAAGTGTGACTTCCTAAATCAGCCATGACCCACACACCACATAGCCCTGAAGCCTATAACAGGCCAACACTGAGTAATTCTTACTGTTTGTATTGAAGAAAGCATTTTATTCACAAATAATAAATGCTACAAGATTAACATTTTGTTGAAAACATTCATTTGTCTAACAAATGTTACTGTGCCCGAAATTGTCTGGCACAATTGTCACTCTGACATTAGCACAAAATTCAAAGAAAAACAGACTCTCCCAGGAGGTATAAATCGGTTAATGACTTGAAAAAAATCACACCCAGTGTGAAGTGGGCGGTGTGTGGTCATCACAACATGACTCACTTTAAAAAAATGATAAATTACTTTTTTTAAGTCCATACTGCTATTCATAGGGCTGCACATGTGTCATGTGTTTTGCTAGCCAATCACAGTCCTGAATTTGCAAAGTCAGCCAATCACATTACAGCTAGTGGTGATGACACTAGCTGTAATGTGATTGGCTGACTTTGCAAAAGTATAGATTTGCATTGACTGTGCAAGGGTTAGGGGTGTAGACTGCGTTGTAGACTATTGGCCAATCACGGTGCAGGATTGGTCAGTGTCCAAAACTCACTTATAGGGGGTGGTTACACCGCCCCAAAAACAATAGGCTGTGGTGCTGGCCTGGTTTTCCCCTCGAACAACATGAGGTAGTCACTTCTTCCTTTATCCTTGCCGGCCCTCTTCGGGAATCCAGAAGGGTTATTATGCCTGGCTTTCCACAGAGTGTACAGGCCACTGTCAGAGCCCACCGCCCCTGCAGGCCGCTGTCTCTGCCAGTGGTTTACTGCATTAGTCCAGTCGGTGTTATGAGTAATTAGTTCGGCGGCCGTCAAACCCATCGCCCTCTGGAATGCTACATTGGCCATAGCCTGATGCCGGAGTGTATCGTAGCCGTTGATGATTCCTGCTCCTGCTGCTGGTAAACGGACGGCAATACCCTCAGGCATCAGCAGATAACTAAGATTCGGGTCCTTTGACGTGATGATCACTCTGAGAGTCAAATGAGCCATCTTCTAAATCAGAGTAATGGTTGACCAGGTTTTCCAGGCACTGGAAGGTGAGTCGAGGGGAGATGTAGTACCAGGCGTTGTCCAGTCTGAAGATGCGATAGTGCTTTATCTTTCTGTGTTTCACTGACAGTGAATACACTCTCTGTACTTCCTGCAGAAGTCGTCGATGGATCCCACGTCAGAGCCCTGGACCAGCTGACTGGTAAAATGCTGATTGTTTTTTTCTGTCTGTTTATGTTTTTACTGATATGTTCTGCTTTTGTTGTTGTGAAGCACTTTGTGACTCTGATGTCTGTGAAAGGCACTCTACAAATAAAATGTACTTAGGCTACTTACTTACTTACTTGTACTGAACCAGGAGTCTGGAGCACGCTGCTGTGTAGGCTGATGAAGTGAAAAATGGAAACAGGAAGAGCTATAGTTTAATTTTTTAGAAGAGAACATTAACAGAACTTAATTCTGAAGTAAACCGTCAGCCAGGACTACACTCACGATCCAGCTTGATTGCAACTCTCCAACATGTCAGATTTATTACTGAACCTTAACTCCATAAAAGTAAATCTAGATAAGGATAAGGTACCTGGTTCAGTGGTTCCATAGTGTGAGGAGTTATCCCTTGAAATAATCGTTACACAGGTTATTACAATTGTAAGAATCAAAATGGTTTATTATCCTTAAACTAAGTTTACAATTATTGATGAGACTATTAACCAACCAGAATGAATTGTCATATACAAAAATAATACTCTACCAGCAGTTACGGTTCAATTCAGAGCTCTGAAGATACACGCCTCTCGAGCTCGTCGAGAAGTTTGTAATGCCCTAATATTATTTTCCAAGCGTTTATATGACTGGCATATAGATACTAAAACATTAATAAAAATCATCAACAGGAGTCGCTGTTGGTCCAACGTAGGGGATCGAGCAGGCGGCTCCCATCCCTTCTCGCGACCCATCGTTGGGGTGGGCAAGGACCCCCTCCCTGCTGTCTCACGGTCTCTCACGGCTGCCATGGGGGACGACCTTGGCTCCCTTCAGGGCGCCTGTGGACTGTATCTATCCTCCCTAACTCCTGCCTCGATAAGAGTTCTATGCAACTGTTATCTGACTGTGGCTGAAGCACTGAGAATATATTTTAATTGTCTGTTTGCTTTAAACTGGCCTACTGACCTGTGATGTGCTAGCAGACATCCATTTTCACTCTAGCATTACAATATTAATATAAGATAGTTAAGACCACAAAACATTACTAACTTTATGAAATAATTTGAAGCACTATGACCATTAAAGTAGTTTTGCCTGCAGTCAGTAAATCACTCTGCTCGAGGGGAGAGAGAGAGAGAGAGAGAGAGAGAGAGAGAGAGAGAGAAAGAGAGAAAGAGAGAGAGAGAGAGAGAGAGAGAGAGAGAGAGAGAGAGAGAGAGAGAGAGAGAGAGAGAGAGAGAGAGAGAGAGACTCTAATGTGATGACCTCATCTCCTGACACTAGAGTCTTGTCTGCTCAAATGAACAGGATAGCTGAGCTCAAAACAGTGTAAATATATATATATAATTTTGACAGCCCTATAGAATTTCCTTTCAGTGTCTATCCACCTCGATCAAGTTTCCCGCAGCCGCAACAAACACCATCCGGGTCCCTCATGTTCCCTGTATGCGCAATCTTTTTTTTTGGTTTCATAGCGGGTTACAACCTTATTTCTAGGCTATTAATCTGCGAGTTACCGCGATCGCGAGTCACAATTGTCTGTTGTATTCACTTCACTGCATGCAGCACTCTGAATGTGGACTGTGTGTGTGTGTGTGTGTGTGTGTGTGTGTGTGTGTGTGTGTGTGTGTGTGTGTGTGTGCGCGTGCGTGCACACTCACGTGTATGTTTGTGTGAGTGCGTGCGCACACTTGTATTGTGGGCTGTCATCTCCATGAGAACAATGCACTGATTGGCTGTTAGCTGGGGTCACTGAGAGTTCAGCAGCAGGTTTAAATTTTGCAATCAGTGAGTTTGTTTGCTTGTAGCAGCAGCACTTCATCAACTGTTAAGACTACATTTTGAGTGTGAATCACAATGGCATGTTCTAAGTTTGCTAGTAAGAGAAAGGTGGACAGTGAAAATCGGAGGTTCAAAGAAGAATGGACTGACAAATATGCTTTCATCCTACCTCCATCAAGTGATAAACCAATGTGTCTAATATGCTTAAAGACTGTAGCTCTGGTGAAGAGTGAAAATGTTAAACGCCATTATGTGACAGAGCACAAATCTTTTGAAGTGGAATTTCCTCCTAATTCAGAGCTAAGAACAGAACAAAATCAAGAAGCTGAAAAAGTCATATCAAGGTTCAACCAAGGGGCAAGGCTGAGATATTTACTATGAGGCCAACCCGGATGTTTAGTAAATGTCCAGCGAGAGGCGCTGTTTCACCCGTGCCGACCTGTGAGTTCAGAAAGAATTTATTTTAACGCAAGCCGATGGGTTTTTACCAACTTTCAGACTCGATTTTCTTACTGTAATAAAAATTGTCATAAATTCTATATGCTTCCAGTCGCTAGTTTAAAGTCTCCTTTCAATCATCAGGATATGCGTTTTGCTAAATTATGGTTCTATTTATTATAAAATTGACGATAAAGTAGGCTATTCTCTAGGAGGGGCGGGATGATTTGATTGACACGCTACACAACCAATAGCATTCATTCCCCGCCCCCCGCTCTTGATTGACAAGTTACCCAACCAATAATGGTCTGAACTCATTCTGACGCGTAGTGAAAGATGGCGGACCAACAGTCTGCAGCAAAGGATTCATTTTCGGTCTGTAGAAAGCAGCGGAGGGGGTTTGTCCATCTCATTTATACAGTCTATGGGTTCAACCAAGATTATTGTGTGATCTATGACAGAACAACAAAAAGCAATGGAGTGCTCACTCAGTGTCATGGGTTTTGGGTAAGCACAAGAAGCCATTTTCTGATGCAGAGATAATTAAGGAATGTTTGATTGAAGTGATGGACACCATGTTAGAAGGACAAGAAAAAGAGGAAATGACAGCTAAAATTAAGAAAATTCCACTCTCAGATTCCACAGCAACCAGACGTACTGAAATACTGGCTGGGGATTTGTCCAAACAGCTTTGTTTTTTTTTGTTTTTTAATTTTTATCCCACGATTTTGTAACCCCTATTTTTTTCACCCAGTGCCAATGCCTAAGCTGTAATCCTGGGCACTACCTTCCCTCTGCCAACCTAGGGAGGCCAGGGCCGAGCTCATGCCTCCTTCAATGCATGAGAGCCAACTGACCTTCTTGTCACCTGACAGGGGAGAGTATCCCTGGTTGGACGTAGCGCGTGGAAGGAACACGTTATTCCAACCAGTTCCCTTCCCCTCCATCAGGCGCCCCGGCTGGCCAGGGGGAGGCAGTATAGTGACCAGGATTACTACATGTTTTTGTGAGGGTACCTACCCTAGGAGACACGGGGAGAACATGCAAACTCCACACAGAAAGGCCCTTTCGCCAACCCCACCTAGGGTGTGGGCACTGATGACGCGGAGGAGAGAACACGCCCACAGCGTCCCCTGCGGGAATTGAACCCAGGACCTTCTAGCTGTGAGGCGACAGCGCTACCGACTGCGCCACCGTGCCCCCGGTCCAAACAGCTTTGTGATGGAATACAAAACGCAGAGTGTATTTCCCTAGCAGTGGATGAGTCCACTGACACCACTGATGATGCTCAGTTGTTGGTGTTTGTGAGGTATTATCATGAGGCGAAGGGGGAGTTTATTGAAGATGTGTTGGGCCTGGCAAACCTCAGTGGACAAACAAGGGGGGAAGATATTTACAAAGTAATATCAGAAATGCTGAATGAAGAAGGGATAGATGTGAAGAAAGTTGTGTCAATTGCAACTGATGGAGCCCCAGCCATGTTGGGTATAGAGAAAGGAGTGGTTCAGCGTCTGAGAGACCACCACCCTGGCCTGATATCTTACCATTGCATAATCCACCAGTCTGTCCTTTGTGCAAGTCTTGGAGAATTTTACTCTGAAATCATGACAACAATGATGACACTCATAAACTTCTTGAGAGCATCATCTGCACTGCAGCACCGCTTGCTGCGCACATTCCTGACAGAGGTAGATGCAGCTTTTGATGATTTGCTCCTGCACAACAACGTCAGATGGCTGAGCAAAGGCAAGGTCCTGGAGCAAAACAGTTCCTGGACTTTCTGCAAAATGCTGGGAAAATGGAAGCTGTGGCTTTTTTGGCAGATATAACCTCTCATCTCAATGACCTAAATCTCAAGCTACAGGGGAAGAACAACACAGTGTGTGAGCTGATGTCAGCAGTGCGTGTCTTCCAGAGGAAGCTAGAGATTTTCAAAAGGCCTACAGGTAAGTTCCTTTTAACATTTTCTACCACACACATTTCCTGGATTCCACTTAACATCTTTTTGAATCTTCATACTCCTTTTAAAGCAGTGCTCCTTATTTCTTTTTGATGTTTACCTACAGGAGGAACTGCTCCACTTCCCCAAACTTCTGGAGCAGACCAAAGGAGAAGGCGATCATCAGTGTCATGTGGAATTCCTGGAGAAGCTGATTGCAAATTTCAAGACTCGCTTTGATGACTTCATATTAGGTAAACAAGTCCTACTGTTCATTGACAACCCTTTCCTGGTCAAAAATGTGAGAGAGTTCTCTGCAGAAGCACAACAAATCTTCCCATGGGCCAAAGCTGCTTCACTGCAAACTGAGTTGATTGACCTCCAGGAAAACATTGCCCTGAAAGAGGCTTAGTGTGACGCTATCACCTTCTGGACAAAGATGGTAACTGCAGCTAATTCCCCTCTGCTGCATAAAATGGCAGTTCACATTCTCACAATGTTTGGCTCAATTTACAGCTGTGAGTCTGCCTTCTCCACAATGAATATTGTGAAGAACAGGTACCGCAGTAGACTCACCAATGAACACTTGCATCAGCGTCTCCGCCTGGCCATCACACCTTTTGTGCCAAAGTTCAAAGTGTTGGCCTCAAACCCAAGATGCAATTTCTCTCATTAAGCAGCAGTGTTTGCCACAATGTTTGTACCATAGTTATTCTTTGCACCTTAATCTGACTGAGATCTTGCCATTTGTTTACCAGAGAATTGGAGTTTTTTTTATTTTTGTGTTAAAAGGAAATGGACATTTTGTTTCATGCTATGTTGTGTATGTGAATATTTGAATTCCTGAGACACTTGATTCACCTTTAGTCACTGGAAGAACAGCACTACAGCTGTCCCCCTCCATTCCTGTGCTCCCTCGTGTCTGTAATTAAAAAGAGAGGGTTCTTTAACCTCCCTCCTGCTATATTTTTGGGGGATCCTTGGAGGGGGTGTGAAAGAGTTTGAATTGTTGTTCAATTTAAAATATTTGATTTAGTATTTGTTTTAGTTACCGTTACCTGTTGTTTTCATACTCTGTGACATTACCATTCACGGTCACCGACGGTGACTGATAATAGTCCCCACACGCACCCTACGACCCAAGACGGCTGGGTGACTGCTCCTGGTCGTAGACCCCCCCGCCCCAGACCCGGAAAAGTCGCGCTGTGATTGGCCAGTGGTCACTTTGAGTGACAGTTAGGGCAAACGCAGTCCCCACAACATCATTTACTATTCTGTCCCTATCGGTACATAACTCGAACGGCGCTGAGTCGACTAGCAGGCCATCGGCTGGTCGTCGCCGGCACTACTCGGGCCATATTCAACTCAAGCTTAATAGTCAGCCTCAGACCCAGGCTGACTTACAAAACGTTTGAAAGTCTGGTTCTCACTCTTTCCCACCCAAGCTGGAAATCATTACAGCCTTTATTATTTGTTCTTGTACTGTCATCACCACGCATGCTAGAGCTCGGCTATACAGCCAGCTAAACTCTCATCCACATAAGAACAGCGACGAGTTGAATCCAATTCTGATAATTCTTTATGTAGAAAAAGTGTAAAACTGCAAAACAGAGATACAAAACAATAATCATTCTTACTAGAATACAGTGAATGACCTAATACAAAGCCTTTGTGATCACAGGATTCAACAATGTACAGTAAGTATGCATATAAGCATTTTAACACTATTTTCCCAACAGGGTTCTCTTGGTAAGTATCTTTTTATACATCACAAAACAAGCATAGCAGAAATAAACCATTACTAGAATGGGGAAGTAACAAGGAAGGTATGTATTAGAACTAGAGGAGAATGAACAGAGTAAACAATCACTCAATGCACTTTAAATTGCAGATATACAAATATGAAATAATATCATGTCCCAAGGTTAACATTGATCACAACAATATGTATTACTTACAGATGATGCCTTTTTGAGAGCAAAACATGAAGGATGGAGCTGGATTGTAAACATATGTAAACATCACAAAATTCTCCAGTAAACTCTCCTTTGTAGCTTGTCTGAAAGTCCTTCAACTATATGTTTCCCCAAAATAAGGTTCCTACCTACAAGGTTCCAACATTTCCAAACCACCACTAGGTGTCACTGTTTCGTTCCACTACAGTTACAGTGTACCGTCCTCCTGGGGCCTACACTGAATTTATATCTGAATTCTCAGAGTTTCTATCACGCCTAGTCCTAGACTCTGATAGAATCATTTTGGCCGTTGACATGAATATCCATGTGGATGTTGTAACTGATAGCCTCAGTAAAGCGTTTATTACATTAATTGAGTCAATCGGTTTCTCTCAGTGTGTAGATGAACCTACTCACATGTTCAACCATACCCTCGACCTTGTTTTGGTATGTGGTATTGAAATTGAACATCTCATAGTCTTCCCATATAATGTGAACCTTTCCAACGACTATTTAATAACTTTTGATTTTACATTAATTGATTACTCACCATTGGACAACAATGTCTTTGGTAGAAATCTATCTGATAGTGCTGTGGGCAAATTTAAGGAAGCAATACCATCAGCCATCAACTCAGTATATTCCAACACAATTGAAGATCTCTAGGTCGTTAATATTAGTTTCAATTACGTATACCTACCCCATTTCTCCCCTCGTCTACCCCATGGTAGAACAGTTAAGCCCCTAGCTCCAAAATTGATGGCCTTGCCCATTGAGATTAATAATCTCTCTAGAAGGGAGACCTAGGCTACAGCAAGGTAGCTATAGCCTAATGGTGAAATGTTTCCTAAAATGTGCAAGAATATATATATATATAGATATGACTTGTTGATTTGACGTTTTGGATTTTTTTTAAGAAAAAAAAAAGAAAAACCCAGCATAGCCTATGGAATGAGCTGGAAAGGTGGCCTTGGACGATTTTCTACCAAGGAGTGGTTTTGGTGCAAAACAAATGCTTGCAATGGATTCAGAATCGTAAAAAAAAAATGTTCGACCCCTCACATGCTACCTAAAGCAGAATTGTATTATTTATGTATTTCCCGCATAAGGTTAAAGGTAGCCCAACTTTCAGCAGCTGTCACAAATTCCCCTAGGGAAATTACATTTCAATCTTTATGAGATGTGTTACTAGACACCTTTACAAACACATTGGTGAAGACATTTCTTGGTAAGGAATTTATTCCAGGTTTTGACATTATTCTGATAATATTCCCTGACTAAGAAGAGCTCAAACCACGAAGACGCACACAGGTCTCCCATCTTCCTCCTCTCCCGACCGGCCACCGCCCAACCTTTGTTTGTTTAGTTTAAAGTTTTTGTTTAGTCTAAATAAGCTAAGGGCGTTGGGTTTTGATAGCACATCATTAAACTGGATGGAATCCTACCTAGAGGGAAGAGAACAGGTGGTTGATATAAACGGAACCATGTCCTCGCCCCTCCCCGTGAGTTGCGGTGTCCCTCAAGGAAGCATTCTAGGGCCGTTACTGTTCCTTTTGTACATTAATGACATGAGTGCTGCCTGTAACTGCAAGTTGTTTCTGTTCGCTGATGACTCAGCACTCCTGATTTCGGGAAAGGACAAATTGCAGGTCGAGGAAGCTCTCAGCTCGGAAGTCACCAAAATCCGTACCTGGCTTACCGATAACAAACTATCACTACACCTCGGTAAAACAGAATCCATTCTTTTTGGTTCCAGACATTCTTTAAGTGGGATAAATGTAGACGATTTCAAGGTCAAAGTTGATGACACAGTAATCTCTAGCAAAGATGAGATTATCTATTTGGGATGTATACTTGACAAATACCTGTCTGGTGATAGCATGGCAACAAAGGTGATCAAAAAAGTTAATCAAAGAACAAGATATATTGGCAGAATGTCCACTTTTGTCAACAATAATGCCCTCAGGACCCTTGCCGGGGCCCTCATTCAGCCCCTCTTTGATTATGCATGCACCTCGTGGTACTCCAACATCAAAATGCCACTAAAGATTAAGCTCCAAACCTCACAAAACAAACTGATCCGACTACTTCTCGGCCTGGGGCCGATGACCCACCTTTTTCCCACACACTTTGCTAGTCTACGGTGGCTCAAGGTAGAAGACAGGGTTAAACTACTAAAAATGGGATTGACTTTTAAGATAGTCAATGCAACTCTGCCCTCAGTCCCTGCAGTACCCGCATACCTGTCTAATTACCTCCAAAAAATCACTCACAACCACAATACTAGAGGGAGGGCTAACAACGATCTGATACCACCCACCCACAATACAAACTTGGGTAAATTCTCCTTCTATAGCACTGCCACTGAAGTGTGGAACTCATTGCCCCCTTCCCTTAAGACTTGTAGCTCGCTGATATCCTTCAAGAATGCTCTGAAGGTTCACCTCTCAGGAGGCCAAAGGCGGAGGTAGTAGTTACCACTGCTACCTTAAACAGGCGAGAGGTGATCACCCCCCGGCCTTTAAGTTAACCCCCCCCCATTATTTACATATAGTCTTTTCCATTTCCCAATTTCTTTCCCCCCCACTTGTTCTTAATAGTTTTGTTTTGTTTTTTAATTATTATTAACGTGATGATATTAAATGTTTTTAAAATTGTGATGATATTAAATGTTTTATATGTCTTTGAATTGAGCACCAAGGACCTTCAACGGAAACAAGGCCGCAAGGTCTTTTTTGGAGTGTTCCTTTTGGACAGTTTTGTTGTATGTACTTGTGCAGTACTGCTTGTTCTTTTTCTTATGTGACTGTACTTGTACCATCCTACAAATGCTTGTTCAATAAAATATTCAATCAATCAATCAAAGTTAGTTATTAGTCATTTGATAGTGTCATTTTGAGTTAAAGGGATATTTCACTTTCAACCCATTGTAACTTCCATCCATATTAACCATTAAAACACCCGCCCGTTTACAGGGTCTGAATGTCTAAATACTTTAAAAAAAACATTTAAGGCGTCCTTTCTAACTATGTTGGGGTTGCCCATTCATTTGGTGATACTTTGGAGATTGCCAGAACCCAAGGACATACATTAAATCAAGGTCAAGGTCAAATTACATAGTAGCTTCAACCGTATATTATATATAGCTTGGACACTGAGTTATACCGCAATATAGTGAAACTGTTCTTCCATTTTGTGACAATGTGAATAATACAAAACAAATAACAGAATAAACCCATGGTGGTAGTCTATATTAATAAATTAATAGTAAATGACAATAATCAAGGTTCAAGGCATCTTTATTGTCACATCTTGCGTACAGAAAGAGAAAAACAAGACAAAAATATAGCTGCAAGCAGCGATAATACGGGGCCAGTGAATAGAGAGAGAGAGAGACATGGAAACGGAATAGATTGAAGAGAGAGAGAGTGACATGGAAACAATAGATTGATGAGAGAGAGAGATGGAAACATAATGGTTTGATTGGACATCTCAACCTACTGCCATTAACAGGATTCGAACTCTCAACCTTCAGACTAATAGGCTGCAACACTACCTATAGTAATAGCTTTGTCCAGGCTGATATTGTCTGTTGAAGATCATAAACTCTTGCCTTCTTTCATGAACCAAGCCCCTGTTTCACTAACACTAAGATCACTCGTTCACAAACCATTTACCAATGAAGAAATTGTACATCTCCTCAGAACCAAAACTAGTGAAAGTAGCCGATCTACAAGCTCACAAACCATGAAAAGTTGTGAGATTGTAGATCAGCTATTTTCAGAATGAAGTATGTCATACGTTGAAAACACGTACTCTCAAATAAGCATTTCAGGTAATCTTTACCATTTGCACATGTATTCATTGATACAGTCATGTTGTTTGCAATTCAACTTAAATTAAGTCTGCATCAAGTGAGGCTTGAACTGGCGACCTTGATATTGTGAGGCATTCATTTAAGGGAGACGCCATTGGCCCAACAGACAAGTAACTGTGAAAAAGGAGATCACACAGATGATAGTTTCACGCAAATAGCTGAAAAATCCTGGGTTTAAGTGTTTTTCAAACTGCTCAAAATTGCGGACAATCTAAGGGCGGAGCTTACTGGTCAAAGTTGGCACTTTCAATTGAGTGCTATAGCGCCACCCTTTGACGAATGAGTGTGAGAATTATTTCTTGGTAGTTTTTCATGAGCATCTACCATATGGCCGAGTTTCGTAAAAAGCGTATGCACGGTTAAGCCAGAACTGGCAAAAACAAGTATTTTTCAAACTGCTCAAAATTGCGGAAAATCTAAGGGCGGAGCTTAAAGGGATATTTCACTTCCAAAAAAACTTTTGGTCATTTTATGGTCTACTCAGGCTTTTGTGAACCCCCCAGACAGTTTTTAAGTTGCTTGATTCAGTATTTAGACATTTGATATTCATTTTGCCAGCCACGCCCCCTTCCTATACAAACCCATTGTAACTTCAAACTCTATTTTTAACCCGTTTAACCATCAAAAACACCCGTCCTTGGTTCTGGTGACTCACCCTGCCCTCCTAATGCGTGAGAGGGCCGTGTTTTTTTTATAACTTTTTTCATTTATTTTTAATATATTTCTTTGGAAAATGAAAAAATTAAATACAAAAAAAAAATATTAAAAATAAATGAAAAAAGTTATCAAAAAAACACGGCCCTCTCACGCATTAGGAGGGCAGGGTGAGTCACCAGAACCAAGGACGGGTGTTTTTGATGGTTAAACGGGTTAAAAATAGAGTTTGAAGTTATAATGGGTTTGTATAGGAAGGGGGCGTGGCTGATAAGATGAATATCAAATATCTAAATACTGAATCAAGCAACTTAAAAACTGTCTGGGGGGTTCACAAGGGCCTGAGTAGACCATAAAATGACCAAAAGTTTTTTTGAAAGTGAAATATCCCTTTAATGGTCAAATCGATACGTGTGTTCCTCATGAGTCAAGGCACATGTGTAAGCAAGTTTCACGACTTTCGGCCAAACGAGGCATGACTTATGCCTGTTTAATGTCTGCCTTTTCAAAAAATTGCTATAGCGCCCCCCTTTGGCCAATTGGAGTAAGATTGGTTTCAGTGATATTTGGAATGACCCTGTACATTTCTGGTTTCAGTGATATTTGGAATGACCCTGTACATTTTTGCAAAGTTTCAAAGAAATGTGAGTCTGCATGTATGTTTTAGGCACAGATGAATAATTTTCATAAAACTGTAATAGTTCAAATCTATCTCCTCCTGGGATTTTTGAGCAATCTGCACGAAACGTTTAACACTTGAACTTTGGACCTCTGCCTACAAAAATTTCCAACGGATTTTCCATAAGTGAAAAAATGCAGAAGTTAGGAGCCAATGACTGTTTTTCATATAATTCAAAATGGTGGGAGATCTAAAGGTCAGAGGTCAAAAGTCAGACCACGAAAGTTGTCGGGCATGAAGAGACACATGTGTGTATTGAAGTTTCATGGTTGTAGGTCAAACAGGGCATGAGTTGTACCTGTTCAAAGTTGGCACTTTCAATTGAGTGCTATAGCGCCACCCTTTGACGAATGAGTGTGAGAATTATTTCTTGGTAGTTTTTCATGAGCATCTACCATATGGCCGAGTTTCGTAAAAAGCGTATGCACGGTTAAGCCAGAACTGGCAAAAACAAGTATTTTTCAAACTGCTCAAAATTGCGGAAAATCTAAGGGCGGAGCTTAATGGTCAAATCGATACGTGTGTTCCTCATGAGTCAAGGCACATGTGTAAGCAAGTTTCACGACTTTCGGCCAAACGAGGCATGACTTATGCCTGTTTAAAGTCTGCCTTTTCAAAAAATTGCTATAGCGCCCCCTTTTGGCCAATTGGAGTAAGATTGGTTTCAGTGATATTTGGAATGACCCTGTACATTTCTGCAAAGTTTCAAAGAAATGTGAGTCTGCATGTATGTTTTAACTGTAATAGTTAAAATCTATCTCCTCCTGGGATTTTTGAGCAATCTGCACGAAACGTTTAACACTTGAACTTTGGACCTCTGCCTACAAAAAATTCCAACAGATTTTCCATAAGTGAAAAAATGCAGAAGTTAGGAGCCAATGACTGTTTTTCATATAATTCAAAATAGTGGGAGATCTAAAGGTCAGAGGTCAAAAGTCAGAGGGTGAAGGTTGTTCAGCATGAGGAGACGCATATGTGTATCCAAGTTTCATGGCTCTAGGTCAAACAGGGCATGAGTTGTACCTGTTCAAAGTTGCCATTTTCAATTAAGTGCTATAGCGCCACCTTTGGACGAAAGATTGTGAGAATTATTTCTTTATCGTTTTTCATGACCATCTACCATATGGCCGAGTTTCGTAAAAAGCGACTGCACGGTTCAGCCAAAACTGCAAAAAGTGGCAGAAGAAGTGACAGAATACTGCCAATAACAAAACAGGTCCAGAGCTGAGCTCTGGCCCCGTAAAAACAGTCTCCAGAACAGAGGCACAGTGCAGTATGTTTGAGTGCAGCTTTGGCACACTTGCATCGTCCAGTACGGTGTTCACTCTCCATTCCGACATCTCACCACTCCGACTAGTGGCTTCCGCGTGCGGTTAAGGTTAGGGTTAGGGTTAGGTATAGGGTTCGTCAACGTCGGAAAGGCGACATGTCGGAAAGGAGAAATGCACCCGTCCAGTACACCCTTTGGTGCAGCGACAGCGGATTAATTCATGGCACGATTTGGATGCTTCAGAGAGACTGGTCCAAAATGGTTGCCACCCAGTTGTTTCTTTTGTCCAGCCCCATTCAGATGGCTCTGGCATCTCTGGTTCCAGTACCAATGCCTGGTTCCAACAGTTTGCCTGGTAGCAAGTGCGCTTGATGTGTTGCTTGAGTGCTGCCTTTGTTGGAGGAATGCTTTCTCTAGTGTTCTTGACTTCTGTGTAAAGAGCTGTTTCCTGGCATCATTCACTTCCGTGCACTCACTGGTTTGGTCATACATGAGCACCACAAATCGCTCTAGCAGGAACATTGATCCTTCACTGACCTAACTTGGCATGTGTAGGAGGAGTTCACTGAAAGCCTCATTCACCTCTGGGAATGACCTCCAAGTTTCCCAGGCAGTCTCCTTTCCTCTGCCAGCGAATGCAGATACAGTGTCACACCCGGTGAAAGTGTGAAAGACTGGGAGAGTCAGACACTGTGTTGGAGTCATTGTGGCAACCATTTCATGCTACAACAGCTATGTGCAGAAAGCTTGATCAAACACCAAAAGCAACCCACAGCTCATCGGAATGAAGCCAAAGACAGTACTACCACATCAGTATGAACAGTACGTATGTAATGTACGTAGCAATATTTTTCCTGACCCCCCCCCCCCTCCCCCTTCCTTTAATAAGAGCACCTCAGTCTCTTTAAACAGAAAGTAATACATAGAGCCTAAAAAAAACCCTACCTAACTATCTATCTGTCTGTCTGTACTTGGACTACACCAAATACAGTTGTGGCTATTTTTGGCTAATGTTCCACCACCAGGGAAGCTATGCTGGGGTTCAATTGGTTAAATGTCAAGACTGTAGTATTATACAAGTATAAGTTCATTTTCAATCTGTCCTAAGGGGAACGGATTTTCCGTGACATACTCAGGGCTGCCAACATTGGACTGTCAGAATCCAGGAGATTGGTTGGGGCGTGGCTAACAGAGTAGATGTAATTTCCTGTGTTTTGGTGAATTTTGTGAGTTTGATACTTTTATCAGGCTTGCTTTACTAGCATTGGAAAATAATGGGTACAATTTCATCCATTAAACAAGTAAGCCTACAGAAATTGATTTGATGATTGAAACAATGTAAGACTCATCTTTAACTAGAAAAAGTACTCCTCGGAGCACAGGTCTCCGCCAGGTCAGGTAGGTTATTGTGGCCTCCTGGTGGCGCTATAATAGGCCAATGTGACAAGGGTGACATTTCTTCTTAGGCCTTGCACGGCAATCGGACACTGCATTCATGATTTCAGGCATTTTGTTCAAAAAATTAGTTTTGCTAAATTAGACCTGCTGGTGGCGCTATAACCGGCCAATGTTAAAAGGGTTGCATTTGATCCTCAATATGGTGTGAATGTGTGTGTGCTAAGTTTGACCGCAATCGGACGCTGCGTTCATGATTTGCGGCATTTTGTTCAAAACAAGCCACTACTGCAAACTTTAGATGTCAATCTTAGCCAATCAGGATGGAATATGAATAATCATTCTTTTTTTTTGTTTGTGCCCCCTGATGCCCAGGTGCCCCTGGGCACGTGCCCAAAGTGCCCATATGGTAGATCCGGCCCTGGGTGCAATGAAGTAAAGTAACAATGAAATGCAGAGGTGCCATGGATTAAAACGTTATTTACAGGGGTCTCTCTCTCTCTCTCTCTCTCTCTCTCTCTCTCTCTCTCTCTCTCTCTCTCTCTCTCTCTCTCTCTCTCTCTCTCTCTCTCTCTCTCTCCTGTGCTCCCCCCTCTCCGCCTCTCACTCTCTTTCTCTCCCTCCCTTTATCTCCCCCTCTCCCTCTCCCCCACCCTCTCCCCACCCCCTCTCCCCCACCCTCTCTCCCCGACCCTCTCCCCACCCCCCCCCTCTCTCTCTCTCTCTCTCTCTCTCTCTCTCTCTCTCTCTCTCTCGCTCTCTCTACCTCTATCCCTCTCGCCCCCTCTCTGCGCATGCGTGGAACACGTTTTGACCCGGGAATACTGTGTTGTTGTTGTTGTTAGTAGTGTCTTTTTCCATGGTGGAGCCTCTTCTCGTCTCATCTGAGTGAGGCTCAGGAACGAGGCTATGCCTTAGTGGAACAAACAAAGCTTCCAGACGGGATTCAAACACACGGCTCTTCATTAAAACAACACAAACGGATAACATCCGTGTGTTGAAGGTAAAGCCTTTCTATTTAACATGTGTTCATGTCTGGACAAAAAGCAGCTTCCACTGGATAGCATAGTGCTCTAGCATAGCATAGCTGCTAATGCTAGTCCTAAAGAACACAATGGAACGTATCAGGGAGGCTAACAAAGACAAGCATGGTCTGTGTGCAGTGGTGGAAAAAGTACTCGAATGTTATACTTAAGTAAAAGTACCAATACTGCAATGTAGAATTACTGTTACAAGTAAAAGTCCAGAATGAAAAATGTACTTGCGTAAAAGTATCAAAATGTACTTAAAGTACTAAAAGTAAAAAAAACTACATTTTTAAAAAAAAATTGCAGATCTACAAGCTCACGACGCGTTGTGAGCTTGTAGATCGGATATTTTTTTAAATAGCCAGGTTTAAAATAGGACTGAAGTGGTTAATAACTTATTCTATGTGTCTGTCTCTTATGTCATCATGATTTGTGTGCATGGGGATCTCATCTTAAACAAGCTCAGTGCTTAATGAGTCTTCCAGTTTAGTAGACCTTTATTGTGGATTTGTACTTCCATGCTGTTCTCATGTACATCAATCAATCAATGTATGTTTTATAATGTAATCATTTATAACTGCAAAGTAACTAGTAACTACAGTTTTCAAATAATTGTTGTGGAACAACACATCTTGTAAGGGGGTCCCTGGCATAAAATATTTTCAGATGGGAGTCGGCAGATAAACCGCTTTAAGCCAGTGGTTCTCAAACCTTTTCATGTCCAGGACCCCCGAAATGATATGTATTTGGCCGCGGACCCCCATCTAAAAATATTTTGTTCCAGGGACCCCCCCAGAAGCAAAGATTTGAGTTACAAATGTTCCCTTAAAAAAGAAAAAAGTATTTGCACACATTTTTAAGATTTTTTCAAAAATAGCAGATATGCAAGCTCATAGCGTGGCACAGAGTATTTTAAAGTAGAAAATATAAGGGGTTAGAATGATTGTGTGCATACGCACACAATGCGTCACATTGTGACATGTTGTGAGCTTGTAGATCTGCTATTTTTGTGAAACATTTTGACAACACATCTTGTACTGTATGGGGGTCCCTGGCATAAAATATTTTCAGATGGGAATCGCCAGATAAATACTTTACTTTGGAGGAAATGTTTGAGAACCACTAGTTTAAGCCAGTGGCTCTCAAACTTTTTCATGTCAAAGACCCCCTGAAATAGTAGTGTGCGTCCCGTGGACAGCACGATGGTTTGTTTGATGCGTCCTTTGTTAAAAATGTGTGTCAAAGTCGCAGAACACAGGGCTTTAAGCATCACTGAAAATGATATAAAATACAATTAGTACTATCGAAGGGGAGAAATAATCGACCGAGGTTGAGTTTCCAAACTTTTTTTGTGAGGAGTTTAGTTATAATCCTAGCATTTAAAAGGTTAACCCTTTTTTAGGTCAGTCCCCTACATCCGTGGTTACAAACCCTGTGAGGGTCCATTTGGACCCCTTCAAGGAACATTGAGGGTCCCCGGACCCCAGTTGGAGAACCACTGCCCTACAACACGGGTTTTAAAATGATTCATGTCACAGACCCCCAAATTCCCTTTGGTTAGACCAGGGGTTCTCAAACTTTTTTGGCCCAGGTACCCCTTGGAGGGAGACATTTTTCCAGGTACCCCCTCACCCTCGCGGCACCGATAAGCATATACTTACAACCACATGTGTACATTTAGATGCCATTGGAACTATTTGTATTAAAAAACGTGTCAATCGAAATCATTCAGACTGAATGAGTGTCACTAATCTTAGATTAGATGGCGGCCTATTTGACAGATGCCTATAACATTAACGAGTGTCAACGAGCGTCAGCTGGAAACAGACACACACACCTGCCCTCTGCAGTGCTCTAATTTGAAAGTGAGTGGAGTCTGTCTCATTTTTCTGCAAAAGCCCTTGAATATGATGGAATATGATTAAGGATTACTGTGATTATGTTAAGCTCACATTTCATATCACACACCCATAAAAATAAATAAATAATCAAAAAATATTTTTTATCATAAAATATTTTTTTATCAAAAAATATTTTTTTATCAAAAATATTATTATTATTTTTTTTAAATCTGTGAATTATTTCGCGGACCCCCTGGCTATGCGTCGCGGACCCCCAGGGTTCCGTGGACCCCACTTTGAGAACCGTGGGGTTAGACCATGAACCCTCATTTCAATAGGCTCTATGCACAGCAGCCATATTGGGAATGAATTGGGCCCCTTCCTTACTTCCTTCACAGGTGTTACCAATGATACTAATTAAGGCTCTGTTCCATTTAGTGTGGCATAGTGGTTGTCTTATTTTCAAGGACCCCCATAACTCTGAGAGTGTACAAATTGACCCTTGCGGGTCCATTTGGTTCCATTTGTACACTCTCAGAGTTACACACCCACCATAAGGGGCCATTTGGGAACCAACATGGAGTGTTTCTAGTGAGCCGACATGCACAATGTCAGCACCCTGACTAGAATGGAACAGAGCCTTCATTAGTATCATTGGTAACACCTGGGAAGGAAGTAAGACGAGGCCCAATTTCTGTCCAATATGGCTGCTGTGCATAGAGCCAATTGATTGTTCTAGCAGGGACTCTGATATGACCTCATATATTATCATATAATCGCTGTTCTGAATCCAAACAGGCCACCTGTGTGATATATGCTTTGTTTTGAGGGAGTGACGCATTGTGTCCGAATAAAGCAACCTATTTTCGGCATGGCCCGTTTAGAAGTCCCCCCTGCGTCACCCCCTGGTGGTCGGGGAAGCGAACTGCTGGAGGGGCGGTGTTTGACAACAGTTTTTTTCTTTGTTTATCTCTGAATTTGCCTACAATCCCTTTAAACCGTGAACCAATAAAATGTCTCCACATTGTGTTTTCTGAGACTTTGTTCCATCATGATAACAGTGAGTGAGTGCATATTCTATTGGTTGCAGTTATATACCTTATTTTATACTTTATACACCCCAAAATGGAACAGATCTATAAGCCTAGCGTTGTGATTCTACACAATGTTAAAGGGGAAATTTGCCCCACGGTTTTCTTACCTGTTTCTAGGATATCCTAGGACGAATGGTACAGTAGAAACATTTCATAACTCCATCCAGGGTCCGCCACAGCTAAAAACGTGCGCCTAGGGTCGTTGCGCTAAATTACATAATTATTTTAATAACTTTTTCCCCATTTTCTTTTGGTGAGATATGACGTTCATAGTGACAGAACCCTATGCAACGTGATTGTCTTGAATGCACCCCACCAGAAGTCTCGGTAGATGAGATTTTGTGAAATCTTGTGAAATCTCGTCGTAAATATACCTTTAAATATACTTTTATGCTGCTACCGGGGCTTTTTGTTAAATCCTTGACTGCACTGCTTGTACTGTTAACAACTTGTACTGTTAAAGACCACTGTTAATAAAAGTATTCAATCAAAATCACACAATCAAGCACTTGCTGTCGTAATGAAACGTCATGCGTTTACTCCTCTAGGTCTGAGGTGACCTCCAGCAACTCCTCAGAGCCTCTGCTTCAGCCAGTTAGAGAAATGAGGCTTCAGACTCTGCTTCACTCCCGTACCGGGGACCACCAGGCTCTGATTCACACCCATACTGGGGACCACCAGGCTCTGCTTCACTCCCGTACTGGGGACCACCAGGCTCTGCTTCACTCCCGTACCGGGGACCACCAGGCTCTGCTTCACGCCCAAGGTGTCTGCACCTCCAGGGACCATCAGGAAGACCCTGACGAGACAGGTAGAGCAAAAATAATTGGGATTATCTAAAATAAATGTGATTAGGCTATTATGTACTAATTCTGACGGGCCTAAAGACGGCTGGGTCATTGCTGAGACAACACAGCAGCACCTTCTGCACAGCTAATTAGTAATGCCTGTTGTTCTCTTTGCTCTGCAACTTTATCACTTATTATTGGAGACTATATTAAAGGAGTAGTTCATCTAAAAGCTGAACCTAAAGCTTCATGGGGTGTGTAATTGATAGAAAATAAGTAATTTTTACATGTTCACTTATTTAGTATTCAACAGTTCAGTATCTTATTATGCGCGCGTGCACACACACACACACACACACACACACACACACACACACACACACACACACACACACACACACACACACACACACACACACACACACACACACAGGTTTATCTTATATTATTTGTAGAAAGGCTGCTTAACAACTGTGGCCTCCTGTACTTTTCAAACCCTTTGTCCAGTTTTATTACCAATGAAAAAAGTGAAACAAAAGGGATGAATTTTTTTAATGTATTTATTTGTCTTATTTTTCTCAGGCACTGGTGTGGACAGCACCGTGTCTGAGCTGGATAACCAGGCTTTGCAAAAACCGACCCCAGCCCACACCCTAAGACTGCTGCATCTTTCTGAAGAGGGCACTCTGGTGCAGCACAGTCTACTCCAGTAAGCCACAAGAGCACTATTAACCTTATGCATGACCTGACCACATCCTGGAGCAGTGGTGTAACATAGCAAGTACATTTGCTTAAGTGCTGCACTTAAGTACACTTTTGAGGATTTTTTTTTACTTTACTGGAGTATTTCCCATTTTCAATACTTTTACTTCTACTCCACTACATCTCAGAGGCAAATATTGTACTTTTACTCCACTACAATGATTTGACAGCCTTATTTACTTTGCAGATTTAGATTATTATCACAACACATGCATCAACCACTTCAGCCCTGTACTGTGTATATTTTTGCCATTTGAAAATAGCCGATCTACAAGCTAAAAAATGCGTCGCAATGTGAGCTTGTAGATCTGCTATTTTCAAAAGATGTTTGTACATTTTTAACTTTGTGAAATGGGACATTCTGCACAATGAATATTTTTACTTTTGGTACTTGTACATTTTGATACCGCAGAGATGCTCATAGGCCTGCGTCCTGCGTCTCTGACGCACCATATTGAAAAAGGACGCATTCATGGCACCGTGGTTGCGTCCATGGGACGCACTACAATTTAGTCCCCCCAGGAATCCGTGATTCCGCGATCGCGGAAATTACCGTGGATTTGAAGGCCATCCGTGGATTTCAAAGCCGTCCGCGGATTACAAGGCATAGTGCAGAAAACAAGAAAAATCTCGGTAAAACACCGCCGTATGGAGAAGTATTCTCTCTCTGTCTCAGGGCAGTGCGAGCTGCTGCTAGAGGGAGAGAGAGTGAGAGTGCTGCGCAACTTACAGCCCAACTTCAAAGCAAGTTAACGATGGCTCGTTGACCCCAATTTGACCACTAGGCAATCAACACTGAACAGCACTAATTAATGGCAGCTGTGATTCTTGTGTCTTTCCGTGCAGCCAGATATCAAATAATTCCCTGTAGAGCAGGGGTCTTCAGTGTTTTCAGGCTAAGGACCCCCTATTTGAGAGAGAGATGAAGCAGGGACCCCCTCTATATTGTATAAAATTGTGTTTCAGATAAACTTTTGCTGCTCTTTTTTTCCCTTTACACACCTATAACTCCAAAAATAGCCGATCTACAAGCTCACAAGTGTGAGCTTGTAGATCTGCTATTTTTGGCTAAAGTTCTCCTCAGAAAAGGGATACTAGGATTCAAGTGGTTAATGTAAAAAAAAAAATCAAGTACTACAAGTACTAGTTGTCGGATTTGGAATTGTGTACTTTTCTTTCAGATACATGTTCTACATGAATATAACCATATAAGATGAAACACAAGTTAAACGCTGTGCATTTTTGTGGGACCCATAAAATGTCCCTGGGACCCATCTAAAAGACCACCCTTGCATCCCAGGACCCATTACATTGAAAACCTAGCAACATCACTGGATACCAATACTCGTTTTTGTTTCTTTTACTCAAGTAACATTTTGAACACATGCCTTTTACTTGTAACATAATATTTCTACATTACAGTATTGATACTTTCACTTAAGTAAAGAATGTGAGTACTTTTCCACCACCCACTGTCCTAGAGTAATCATCATCTAATATCTTAATTCCCCCCCCCCCCCCCCCCTAGGAGCTGTAATGAATGTCTGGCCCCTACCCAGGACAATTTGAGCAAAACAACCTTTATTGCCCCTAACTCAACTACTGGCCCAGAGGCTGAAGGAGGTAAAAACCTGTTCACTTTCTACCTCCAATAACAATAATTATTTGGAGAATAGAGCTGGAGGTGTTTTTATTCAACAGGCACTGATAACCCAATGTCTCTGCCCCCAGGTGACAAATCGGGGACAAAAGCAGACGAGCCAATGGAAACTGATGCTGCATCCAAACCACGCCCATCCACATCCACTCCTGTGTCCCGGAATTCACCTGGTGTTTTGGAGAAGACGCTCTCTTTGCCGTCCCAGCCTGAGTCCTCTCACGTAAGAACATCTTTATCCTCAATACTGGGATAGTTAAAGGGTAACTTCACCATATCCTACAGTACTTTTGTGAGGAGGACAACAACGTGTTTCGGTGCGTTATTTAAGCTGATTTTTCCCAGCGCCTTTTTTGGGAGTGCGTTTTCGAGACACACTGCGCTTTGAGAAGTTAAATTATGTCAGATTTCCTCCTCTGAATAGAGCAGATAGATAGACATTTTGACAGGTAAATGCAGCTGGATGTCATAATGTTAACTGGGTCTTTTTCATAGATGTATTTTTCTGTGCCAGCATGAAATTGGACTTCGTTCGGCTCTGTATATAGGATTTAAGTCTGGGGGGTGTGCCGATATATCGTCCCACGATATATCGCGATACGTTTTCATGACGTAACGTTTTGAAAAAAAAAACGCAAACACAAGCCGATGACAGTATCGGTAGACTATCCAATTACAATAGCCTACTCATTCATATGTGTGTGTGTGTGTGTGTGTGTGTGTGAACACAATATGAAGTGAAACATTTGATAGTTTTTGTCACACATTTTATGTCACACAAGACATCTCGAGTCTGGCCCATTGCCTAAAATGAGTTTGACACCCCTAGTTTAAGTGGTAAAGAATAGACTAAGTTGCCTACGCCACAGCATGACACTATACCACCATGACGTGTCCATAACATGATTAATTTCTCTGTTCTGTTTCCTCCCCAGGATGTGTTGGTCGCAACCCAGAGCCTGGCTGCTGTGAGCACCACCACCAGCAGCAGCAGCAGCAGCGTGGCTCCACGACACACACAAAGGAAGCCGGTGACACCATCCTTGCGCGACCAGAAGCCATCACCGCCCGTTGAGTCAAGTCCGTCCGCTTTGCCCTTGCGGTTCACTGTGAACACAGAGAGCAGCACTGTGGCCCCGCTGGCCTCAGAGCAGCCTGAGGATGAAAGCCAGGCCACACAGATAGAGGGTCTGGACGTAGCGCTCTGCATTGACACCGGCCACTCTGTGATGTCACGCCTCAGTCAGAGGAGCGAGCCTAACGGCGTCTCCTCCTCTCCGAAAACGGCGGCCGAACCCAAAGCTGCCCCCTCCTCATTAAAACATAGTGGTGAAGGTGTCACGGAGGAACGCGCTCCGTCGTCACAGAGGTCTGAAGTGAAGGAATCTATGCCGATGGCCAGGAATGTAACAAATGTGAACGTAAGTTACGCAAGTGGCGGCAGCCCTAAGGACAAGGTGCATGGCGCTCTGCTCACGTCCGACGTGGTAGACCCACTGGCCAGCAACTGCGTCCAGCAGACCCCTCAGACCGCCATACATGGTAGTTTAGCCTCAATGTCCCAGTCTGTGTTCTCTCAGACATCAAGCGGGGACTCTGTGAGCGTTACGGAGAGTGAGTTAAACACTCAGTCGCTGCTGAAGCACGGACAATTCTCTACTGTTCCCTGTCAATTGCTGTCACTAGATCAAGACGTGATGGATGAGGGAGACGAGGCTGGAGAAGAAGAAGAAGAGAAGGAGGTGGGGATGGTGAAGGAAGGAGAGAACATATTGGGGAGTGAGGGCTCGGCTCTGGGCCTGGCTCTCTCCCGGAGCCAGGTGTTGTCCCCTGAGCCTTTGAAGATGGAAGGGAGGGAGGAGGGCGGCAGCCTCATCGTGGGGTCTGAAAGCGAGAGAAGCCCTGGGCCGCTCCAGAAAAAGGACGCATTGCCGTTGACACAACAAAAGAGGAGCGGTTCTCAGCCAGAGGGAAGCAAGGTGTCCACCAACGGCCAGGGTGCCCAGTCTCAGCCTAAAGACGTGTGCATGGCTCCTGATAGCCTCTCCCAGGCTGACAGGGAGGGGCCTGAAGCAAACGGAGTCAAAGACAAGAGCCTCAGTGACAGCTCTGGAGGTAAGATTGACACAGAGAAATCCCAGGCTCTACCAATGTGGGCTACACTGTTACACTTTCTTTTTTCTTTTTTGGGGCGGTGTAACCGCCCCCTATATGTGAGGTTTGGACATTGACTAATCCTGCACCGTGATTGGCCACCAGTCTACACCCCTAACCCCTACACATTCAATGCAAATCTATACTTTTCCTTAAGTGAGCTTCCATCAGTGTGATGACCACTAGCTGTAATGTGATTGGTTGACTCTATTCAGGACTGTGATTGGCTAGCGAAACACATGACACATGTGAAGCCCTATGAATAGGACTATGGCACTTAAAAAAAACACATTTATGTTTTTTTTTAAGTGAGTCATGTGATGACCACACCGCCCACTTCACACTGGGTGTGATTTTTTTAATTTTTATTATGAGGGGAAATTAATGTGATTTGCATTCAACGATTTGCATAAATGTTCAACATTTTTCAAAAATAGCAGATATACAAGCTCCCAGTGTGGCACAAAGTGACTGTGAGCTTGTATATCTGCTCTTTTTGAATAGTCAACGCTAAAATATAAAGGCTTACATATGTACACACATGTATGTGGTGTACCGATCACTGTCCTGTTTGCATTGTGCAGAAATTCCCACCCGTATTAAAGAAGAGGAGCTGATTGGGCCAGCTGTAAGTGCCACGCCCCCTCTGATCAACCAGCTACAGCAGACACCAAGCACTCCCACTGGTGAGTTCTGTTTTCTTACCCATGTAGACCGCAAACAAAACCTGACAACCTGAACCTCTGCCCCATTTAAAAAAGGGTTGGCCTCATGGTGGCGCTATGACAGGCTAATTCACGTTTGGGCCTATAACTGTTCAACCATTCAATTTTCAGATGCCCTTCCGATTGGCTACGATAGGCTCTATGCACATCAGCCATATTGGGAATGAATTGGGTCCCTTCCTTACTTCCTTCACAGGTGTTACCAATGATACTAATTAAAGCTCTGTTCCATTTAGTGTGGCACAGTGGTTTTCTTATTTTCAAGGACCCCTATAACTCTGAGAGTGTACAAATGGAACCAAATTCCATTTGTACACTCTCAGAGTTACACACCCACCACAAGTGGCCATTTGGGAACCAAAATGGAGTGTTTCCAGTGAGCCAACATGCACAATATCAGCACCCTGGCCAGAATGGAACAGAGCCTTCATTAGTATCATTGGTAACACCTGTGAAGGAAGTAGGAAGAGGCCCAACTTCTTTCCAATATGGCTGCTGTGCATAGTATTGGCTTTCAAAATTTGCGCGGGGTGGCCTGTTTTGCAAAATAAATCTATAAATAAATCACTCTCCACAGCTCCTCCGCGGCAGACTTCCGCATCACGTGTACACGTTTTTTTTTTTTTTTTTTCCCCTTCTCCTGTGACGTATACATGGTCCTCCTCCACATGTGGCCACACAAACAATGCTTGAAACCCTACACTTCATGGAGTAAATACATTTTGTACTGGGGTTCTGGGGACTACGAGCAAAAAGAGGGACAGGTCAGGATTAAATTCATAAATGTAAGTTTGCTCATCCTGGCGCTTCATTCACTATTTCAGGAATAAATGGCTTTGCACAACAATGTTAACTATAAAGATAACGATGTGGCCAGCCACATTGATGAAGTGTCTATTCTTATATTATGTATAATTCTATAGTCTGCATATTATTCTATGCATGTATTTTCATCCATGGCTCTGGTCCAGCTGTGTGAGACGTCATAAGTGATCGCGGAATTTGCCGTCGCTTTGAAATGACGCTGAGTGCAGTCCGATCCTTTGAGGGAAACCGAAGACCACTCCGTCCTCGCAAATAATCATCGGCTCCTCGTAGGGGTGGGGCTTAGGCCCGAGTGGAGGAAGCGAGGAGAGTGAGCGAGTGACTGAGCTTTGGTGAATGGAATTTAGCTATAGGCTCTATGCACAGCAGCCATATTGTGAAGACATTCACAGGTGTTGCCAATGATACTAATGAAGGCTCTGTTCCATTCTGGTCAAACAGAGTCAGGGTGCTGATATTGTGCATGTTGGCTCACTGGAAACACTCTGTTACATGTGGGGCGGCCATAGCTGAGTGGTTAGTGAGCCCGCCTAGGGAGCCAGAGGCCCTGGTTGCCCCAGGTTCGATTCCAGGCCAGGCCAGCATATGTGTCGATGAAATGAAATTTATCCCTGAGCAAGACTCTTAACCCCTAATTGCTCACAGGTTCTCATTGGAAACAAGACCGCAAGGACTTTCATGAATGACCTGTTAAAAGGAATTATCCTTATCCTTATACACCAGTGGGTCTACAGTTGGGGTCCAGGGACCCTCATGGGCTTCCAAATGTCTCCTTTACGGGTGTGTAACTCTCAGAGTTATGGGGTTGTGGAAACCACTGTGCTACACTAAATGGAACAGAGCCTTCATTAGTATCATTGCTAAGTGATAACATGGCTGCTGTGCATAGAGCCTATTGGACAGTACAGTTTGTACAGAATAAATCCTAGGTTCCCATTGCAACACCAGACAAAGAGAGGCAATTCACTCAGAGAGTGGGCGGGGTCTATGGTCTGGAACCAGGCTAGATGTGAATGTTATGGCTACATTCACGTGAAAACGTAATTTCAAAACGTTGTTACCCACAGGTATGTGCATAATCTAGTTAATAACCCACTGTCATGCCGTCCAGCAGATTCTGTGTTGTGGAGTGTCCGTGGTGCAGTAATGGCTGTATCTCTCTCTCTCTCATGCTCTTTTTCTCTCTTGTGTGTGTGTGTTCTTTCTGGTGCTGTGCATTGCGTTGCAAATATAAACAAACCCTGTGTGTGTGTGTGTTTGCGCTGTGCAACTCCTCACAAATAAACAGCCCCTCTCGCTCATTCTCTCATTCTGTTTTATTTATAATGTTTTTGAATCTCAATGGAAATTTTGCAGACTTATACAGAAATGGACGGTAATAATGCAGTACTATCTGAGACTTAATGGTACCTAATTCTTTTGAGCGGGTGCATCGGTCAAAAATGAACTGTGGGCGGTCAGAAATGAAATCAATGCGGGCACGGGCGGGCACCTTCAGAGAGCAGGATTAAGAATTCTCTCTCTCTCTGAAATCTGCTATTTTCAAATAGCCTAGGTATAAAATAGGTGGTTAATGTATGTTTTATAATGTAATAATTTATACTTGCAAAGTAATTAGTAACTAACATTTTCAAATATTTGTAGTGGAGTAAAAGTACAATATTTTCCTCTGAGATGTAGTGGATTAGAAGTAAAAGTATAGACAATTGGAAATACTCCAGTAAAGTAAAAGTATCTCAAAATTGTACTTGAGTACAGTACTTGAGTAAATGTTCTTAATTACTTTACACCACTGCTCGTTCTCTCTTTCACTCTCTCACACACACACACACACACACACACACACACACACACACACACATACACACACACACACACACACACACACACACACACACACACACACACACACACACATGTTTAGTGTACCGATCACTGTCCTGTTTGCATTGTGCAGGAATTCCCACCCGTATTAAAGAAGAGGATCTGATTGGGCCAGCTGTAAGTGCCACGCCCCCTCTGATCAACCAGCTACAGCAGACACCAAGCACTCCCACTGGTGAGTTCTGTTTTCTTACCCATGTAGACCGCAACAAACCTGACAACCTGAACCTCTGCCCCATTTTCTTTTTAAATTGGCCTCATGGTGGCGCTATGACAGGCCGATTCACGTTTGGGCCTATAACCATAGGGCGTACAATCCAATTTTCAGATGGCCTTTTGATTGGCTACGATTGGCTTTCAAAGTATACAGGAGGGGCCTGTTTTGCAAATAAAAAGGCACAAATCATGAACACAGTGTCCAATGCGATATATGTAAGTGCGCTTTGTTTGGTGTCCCCGCCCTTTTGGGTGGGGGCGCAGGCGGGGACTTCTTTCTATTACAATAGAAGAGTTAGGACGTCACATTCTAATATAGTCCGAATACCCAATCTCAGCACCGGCCACAGTGGCGCACCTCGTTAATCATTAGACTCCCAATTCACTACCACTGGGAGTCTGGGTTCGACTCCCACTTGGGATACAACTTTTTCAAACATCCGCAGACTACTTTTTTTCACCGATAAAGTATAGTTTTGGACCATGACGGAGGCGCGCTGACTCAGCAGACCTTGAGGCCGAGCGCTTCCAGGCGCGAGTGCTGGCGACGACCGGCCGATGGTCTGCTAGTCGACTAAGCGCCGTCCGAGTTATGTACCGATGGGGACAGAATCGTAAAAATGTTGGTGGGGACTGCCACTCAAAATGACTACTGGCCAATCACAGTGCGTCTTTCCCGGGACTTACCCAGCTCTCAACTTCCGGTACACAACCACATTAGCTCGCGTGTCTAATACGACATAGCAGTGGCGGCCATTTTGTGGTGCCACATATCAAAAGCCCATTAATTTTTCCCATAGATATTTCCAAAAATACATTTTTGTGATTATATTTGAAAACAGCAAAAAAGGGTATTTGATAATAATATATGTATATATAATATAATTAAATATTCAAATGTTTTTGACACAGAATCAAATGTTTTTTGGTCATTATTCACCAGGAGCCTGTATGTCTTTGTTCCAAATCTCTATGGGAAACCTGAATGGGCTTTCTAAAATGGTAATGGTGCATTTATGTAGCACTTTTATCAAAAGCGCTTTACATACATTCACACATTCACACACACATTCATACACCGATGGCTGAGGAAACCATGCAAGGCACCAACCTGCTCATCGGGAGCGATAGGCTCTATGCACAGCAGCCATATTATCACTTCCTTCATAGGTGTTACCAATGATCAGTGTTGGGCATAACGGCGTTTAAATTACCTAACGCCGTTATTTTTTTCAGTAACGAGTAATCTAATTAATTACAATTTCAATTTTGGCAACGCCGTTACCGTTAGTGATATGAAATGTGCTCCGTTACTATGTCAAGCTAGGGTTGCCACCCGTCCCTTAAAATACGGAATCGTCCCGTAATTGGAAACTAAAAGACGCGTCCCGTATTGAACTGATACGGGACGCACTTTGTCCCGTATTTTAAGGTCGGGGAATCAATTTGATTTGTATTTGAATGACAGGGCGATTTATGAGCTGTCCTGTCTCTCTGCTGTGTGTTACTGGGAGAGTGGGAGACTGGGAGCGCAGTTAGTCAGTGTTGCCAAGTATAGTGAGAGAAATGAGCCAGGCGACCTACAAAAACAAGGCAAAATCAAGGCAAAAGCAAGGCAAAAAATTGTCCACAAGTTGCAGGAAATAAGCAGACCTGGCAACGCTGGCTATAATGCCATTGTCTGGGAGTGTGCTCAGCAGCTCATTGGCTCATTACTCAAAACACGACCAATGACAATAGCGCTTTCACGTTGCTAAGATACGGAGCCTTGTAGACACCGTCAGTGGAGATCTTTGGAGAAGTTTACAAAACAAACTGTAAACTTTTTAAAGTAGCCTATGTCGGCGTATGTTTTCTGTGGTCAATGGTGGACTGGTTGACATCAGACAAACAGCATGCCTCAGGAGAACAACATACCAAAAATATAAGAACCCAAAGAAGGACCCAAGCACAAGTGTCACAGACAGTTCTTCATGAATGAAACATCTCCTGAGATCGATTCGGTATGGGATATTACATATTATTTATCTGGTTGTGTTTTTTAACAAGATAGTATTTTTTTTTTATCAGTATTTCTATTTACCTGCCCTGGCAGCCTACATATTGGCTGCTGATGTGGGCATAGTCTAGGCTATTTCAGTAGACTAATATGGTTGATTGTTTATTAATGTTGTGCTTTTAAAGTCTAAACATGTATTTAATATATATTAATCAATATAATTAAATAGTGTGCCCATTTAAAGAATAACTCTTATATATATTAATCAATATCATTAAATAGTGTGCCCATTTAAATAATAACTCTTATATATATTAATCAATATAATTAAATAGTGTGCCCATTTAAAGAATAACTCCTATGTTATGCTCATCTGGAAAACGGAATTCTTCATAATGGATTAACAGTTAATAAATACATAAATAATATAATTAATATATAATAATTCAATATTAATATACATTTCATAGATTTTTTTATTTAGATTTCATAGATTTCTATGCATTTCAGGAGTTTGGGGGGCTGGCTCCAAAATAATTAAATAACCCTAACAACCTTAACCCTAAAACCGAAATAAAGTATCAGAAAAAACTCCCAAATCCGTGCGAAACCCGAAAAAAATCGCACGCGCAACAACCTTTTTACGCAAATAGTTACTTTTCCTAGTAACTAGTTACTTTTACAATAGAGTAATTCAGTTACTAACTCAGTTACCTTTTTGGAGAAGTAACTAGTAACTATAACTAATTACTTTTTTAAAGTAATTTGCCCAACACTGCCAATGATACTAATGAAGGCTCTGTTCCATTTAGTCTAGCGCAGTGGTTTCCACGACCCCATAACTGAGAGTGTACAAATGGAACCAAATGGACCCGTAAGGGTCCATTTGGTTCCATTTGCTCGTTCCATTTGCTCATTTGCTCGTTCCATTTGCTCACTCTCTCACACACACACACACACACACACACACACACACACACACACACACACACACACACACACACACATACACACACACACACATATGTGTAGTGTACCGATCACTGTCCTGTTTGCATTGTGCAGGAATTCCCACCCGTATTAAAGAAGAGGATCTGATTGGGCCAGCTGTAAGTGCCACGCCCCCTCTGATCAACCAGCTACAGCAGACGCCAAGCACTCCCACTGGTGAGTTCTGTTTTCTTACCCATGTAGACCGCAACAAACCTGACAACCTGAACCTCTGCCCTATTTTCTTTTTAAATTAGCCTCATGGTGGCGCTATGACAGGCCGATTCACGTTTGGGCCTATAACTGTTTAACCATAGGGCGTACAATCCAATTTTCAGATGGCCTTTTGATTGGCTACGAATGGCTTTCAAAGTATGCAGGAGGGGCCTGTTTTGCAAATAAAAAGGCACAAATCATGAACACAGTGTCCAATGCGATATATGTAAGTGCACTTTGTTTGGTGTCCCCGCCCTTTTGGGTGGGGGCGCAGGCGGGGACTAATTTCTATTACAATAGAAGAGTTAGGACGTCACATTCTAATATAGCCCGAATACCCAATCTCAGCACCGGCCACAGTGGCGCACCTCGTTAATCATTATACTCCCAATTCACTACCACTGGGAGTCTGGGTTCGACTCCCACTTGGGATAACACTTTTTCAAACATCCGCAGACTACTTTTTTTCGCCGATAAAGTATAGTTTTGGACCATGACGGAGTACAATCGTAAAAATGTTGGTGGGGACTGCCACTCAAAATGACTACTGGCCAATCACAGTGCGTCTTTCTAATACGACATAGCAGTGGCGGCCATTTTGTGGTGCCACATATCAAAAGCCCATTATTTTTTCCCATATATATTTCCAAAAATATTTATATTCATACAAATATTAATTTAAGCCTGGAACCAAGCCATCCAGGCTCCTGGTGAATCATGACCATAAAACTCTTGATTATGTGTCTTATTTTTTGAAAAAAAATAAAACACACATTGTTGTGATTATATTTGAAAACAGCAAAAAAGGGTATTTGATAATAATATATGTATATATAATATAATTAAATATTCAAATATGTTTTTGACACAGAATCAAATGTTTTATGGTCATTATTCACCAGGATAAAAATGGATGGAGCCCGCACACCGGATCTGGTACAAAGAGAATTTCTTTATTTGGACAACGTTTCGATCATATAGATCTTCATCAGGTCATGATCATACACAAACAGTCTGTGCTTTTATCAGGAAATGGCCAGTGTCAGCCACCCCCACTTGTGACACCACAGGTGTGGCTCATCTCCCCTGAGTGAGCTGGCAAAAGGCCTGCCTTTGCACAGATTTATATATACATTTATTTTACTTTATGTTGTATGCCCGTAGGTCAAACCAGTTAAAAACAATTAAAATCATATCTATGGTTACTTGTTCTTCATAACCAATTGTATTCTTAGTGGCCTGTCTGGGTCTGTGGTTAGTCAGAATTTCAAGGTTCAATATTTCTATTTTCAGAATATCTATAGTCCCTGTAGAATTACTCAGAATTACAAATATAGGGAATATCAAAAAACAGGAAAAGAATTTCCCAAATTATTTAAGGGATATACAAGACTAACACCAAAAAGGGAGGACAGAATACACTACATGACAATAGAGGACAACAGACAAAAAACAAAACAAAACAAAACACAAGGAACCATTAAGCAACACAGTGATGCAGAGAGTAGCTTTGGTAGGATGCATGTTCACAGAGGCAAGCTGGCACCAGAGTAAAGGATCATATTACCAGGATAGTTTTACGCTTGGGCTTAAGAATATTATGCAAATCACTTAAAAACTGGGGAGGTATTGCACCCCAGAATCGTGACTAGAGGTTACTTTCACAGGAAGTGTCTTATTTCATCCTCCTGATTTAAGCCTAGGTGTCATAGTTTGTAGCATATGGATATAGTAACTCTCTCTTCTTAGCAAAAGGTTATCAATGTTACCTCCTCTTCTTGGAGTTTTAACATGTTCTATACCTATGTATCTTAGGGATGAGACACTATGTTGTGCTCCTGCAAAATGCAGGGCCACTGGACTGTGTTGATCCTTGGTGCGTATGTTGCTTCGGTGTTCAGCAATCCTGGTCTTGAGAGCTCTGGTGGTCTTCCCTACATAGGCGAGACCACAAGGACACAATATTAGATACACAACATTCTTTTGATTACAGGTGATAAAACCTTTCATTTTTATACTCTTCCCTGTGTGTGGATGGTTGTATGAGGTGCACTTTGTGGTAAAATTACATTGTATGCACGCCCCACACTTGTAATTCCCATCTGGGACATCTAGAAAAGTGCCTTTCCTTAAAGGAGGCAAGTCCGATTTTACCAGCATATTTCTCAAATTTGGAGGGCGTTTATACACTACCTTTGGGGGATCTTTGAAGACATTTTCTAACTGTGGATCTGTATTTAGGATATGCCAATGCTTCTTTATAGTGTTTTCAAATTCCTTCCCCATGGGAGAGTACTGCAGGAAACAACAAGATCTTGTGTCAGTGGGTTTTGCCTGTCTTTTTATGAGACACTCTTCCTGTGTCATCTCTTTATATTTATCTCTAGCTGACTTTATCCAATGTTCAGGATACTTTTTTTGTCTAAATCTCAAGCCCAATTCATCCGCTTGTTTATTAAAATCTGTCGTGTTACTGCAGATTCTGCGGATGCGACTATATTGACTGATGGGTAAACTTTTCTTTAGGTGTGTGGGGTGGAACGAGTCAGCCTGGAGATAGGAACAGGTGTCTGTTTTCTTCCTGTAAAGATCAGTAGCAAACCCATGACCATCTCTCTTTATGAGTATATCCAGGAAGTTGATTTCCTGCTGGTCATGGCAAATCGTAAATTTTAGGTGTTCATGGCAGCTATTCAGATAAGTAAAAAACTCCACAAGAGAACTCTCAGGGCCCTGCCAGATCATGAACACATCATCCACGTACCGTTTCCACATTTTGATGTGCTGTTGAAAGGGATTAGCTGGATTAGACACAAAGTTTTCCTCAAACAGTGCTACATATAGGGAACTAAATTGGGGGCTCATTTTGCTTCCCATTGATGTCCCCTTGCGCTGCACATAGTGTGTGTCTAGGAACATGAACACATTGTTCTTCAGAACTACTTCTGCCAGTTCCCTAATACATTTGGTACTGGGTTGAACCTCTGAGTCACGTTGACTAAGAAAATGTGTGAGGGCATCTAACCCCCCTTGGTGGTCTACATTGGTAAACAAACTTTCTATGTCCATTGTTACAAGAATGTGATTGTTTGTATCTAAATCATGCACAGATTTCAGAATATCAATCATATCCATAGAATCACGTACAAAAGATGGTAAAGCTGTAGCATAAGGTTTTAAGAAATAATCCACAAAACTAGATATCTTTTCCGTGAGTGAGTCTATAGCTGACACTATAGGCCTCCCTGGTGGATTTTCTAGATTTTTGTGGATTTTGGGAAGTGTATAGAATACTGGCATAACAGGATGCTCCACTTTCATGTATTCATATTCTTTCTTAGTGATCTCCCCACTTTCAAAAAATCCTTTTAGTTTTACGTCAATTTCTTTTTTAAAGACAGAGGTGGGGTCTTTATCCAATTTTTCATAAAATGTTGTATTGGCAAGTTGCCTATGTATTTCTTTTTCATAATCTGTTCGATTTAAAATACATATGGCACCCCCCTTGTCTGCTGGTTTTATAACAACTGTAGTGTCCCGTTTGAGTTCTAATATAGCCTCTCTCTGGGCTTTTGGGAGGTTGTTATACACCTTATATTCCCTGCTTTTACTCATAATGTTAGTAACGTCTCTCTCTACAAGTCTGCAGTATGTATCTAAAGATTGGTTTCTATATCTAGGAGGACAAAATGTAGACTTTGGCCTAAAAGGCGTGAGGCTCTCCCTTTCCTGTGTGGGAGTCTCTGTGGGTCTATCTATGTTTGTCTCTGGAGTGTTTTTTTGCCATCTGTTATTGGAGCTAAAGAATTCCTTAAGTCTTAGGCTACGGAAAAAATTCTCAAAGTCTATTTTAGTATCAAAAGAGTTGCATTGGGAAGTAGGAACGAAATTAAGCCCCTTTGATAAAGCCAACTCACATTCTGTACTGATGGATCGATGTGAGAGGTTGGTCACGTTCACATCTGGTTGTGCGTGTAGTTGCGGGTCCATTATTCACCAGGAGCCTGTATGTCTTTGTTCCAAATCTCTAAGGGAAAACTGAATGGGCTTTCTAAAATGGTAATGGTGCATTTATGTAGCACTTTTATCAAAAGCGCTTTACATACATTCACACATTCACACACACATTCATACACCGATGGCTGAGGAAACCATGCAAGGCACTAACCTGCTCATCGGGAGCGATAGGCTCTATGCACAGCAGCCATATTATCACTTCCTTCATAGGTGTTACCAATGATACTAATGAAGGCTCTGTTCCATTTAGTCTAGCACAGTGGTTTCCACGACCCCATAACTGAGAGTGTACAAATGGAACCAAATGGACCCGTACACACCTGTAAGGGGCCATTTGGAAGCCCATGAGGGTCCCTGGACCCCACCTGTAGATATGCACAATATCAGCACCCTGATTCTGTTTGACCAGAATGGAACAGAGCCTTCATTAGTATCATTGGTAACACCTGTGAATGTCTTCATAATATGGCTGCAGTGCATAGAGCCTATTAGGGGTTCAGCGTCTTGCTCAAGGACACTTAGACACACCAACTCTGGGGGAGCCCGGGATCGAACTGGGGACCTTGCGGTTTCCATCTGGCGACTCTACCGGCAACTCTACCCCTGAGCCACTGTCGCCCGCTTTCTATGTGTGGAACCACAAAATGGCCGCCACTGCAATGCCCTATTGACATGACACGTTGCACTCACCACCAGTAGGCCAAGAAAGAACCACCAAACTTTTGAAATGGGCCTCATGAGGGGGCTAACACAGCTTGCTTCACATTTTGGACGATAACCTCTTGAGCCCGGTTCTCAAAGTGGGGTCCGGGGACCCCACGGGGTCCTTGGGGGATACCAAGGGGTCCTCAGCAAAATGTGTTAATAAAGCGTCAAAATCATTTTAACCCCTTTATCTATACTCTACAGTATATGCTGGCTATTGAAAAATAGCAGATATACAAGCTCATATCTCTATGAGCTTGTAGATCTGCTATTTTTGAAAAAACTTGAAAATGTGTGCAAATCTTTAAATCTTTTTTTTCTAAGGCAAACATTTTTAACATAAATCTTTGCTTCTGGGGGTCCCTGGCACAACATATTTTCAGGTGGGAGGTCTGCGGCCACGTACATATCAATTTGGGGTCCTTGGCACGAAAAGGTCCCAATGAATTCCTTGGATCATGACGCAACTCCCCACATAGGCTCTGCCATTTGTGCCAGACTGTTTTTTGTGTTCACTTCAAAACCCACTTTTTGCTGCTACTCCTACAAATTCTCTCAAACTCACACAAATAGGTACATATTATCTCTGGAATCATCATCACGTTTGCCCGGGACCCAAACTAGTGAAAATAGTAGATCTACAAGCTCACAACGTGTTGCTTGGCGTCACGTTATGAGCTTGTAGATCTGCTATTTTCACTACTTAATTTTTTTTCATGCATTCATGAAATACTTGGAATTGTTTTTAATTGTTTTAAATCTTTTGAAATGTATTTATTTGTTTAAATGTTTAAACTGTATTGTGATATTATAGCAACATACTTTGTTTTTAAACTGTTAGGATTTAGAAGACATTTGTAGAATCCCCAGAAGCAAAGATTTGAGTTACAAATGTTCACTTAGATATATATATATATATATTCAAAGATTTGCGCACATTTTCATGATTTTCTTCAAAAATAGCAGATATACAAACTCATAGTGCGGCACTGGTTGCCACACTATGAGCTTGTATATCTGCTATTTTTTAAAAGCCAAAGAAATCTAAAAATGACATAGATGCGCCCCCGGACTGAAGGGGTTAAATTAATGATGATAAAACAATGTTGATGTTGTCAAAGTCTGGCTTCAAGTTTTGTCGAACGTCTGCCAGCTACATTTTACCATGTTGTGTTGTCTTTTGCTGCTAATGTCGCATATGGAAAGTAATTGAAAAGGATACAACAAGTTTAGTTTATAATTTATGATTCCCCTGAGCACAGTGGAGAAAGATGGGATAAATTTAGAGTTTTGTTAAAACAGGGTACATCTAGTGCCAACGATCTTACCATTTACGCTGATATGTTGCGTGCTGTAGAAGCCACGTATGTACGTATGTAAACGAAGGGTAACGGGTAAGAGATGCGAGTACTTTTTCCACCACTGGACATTATTTCTAATGAGATGAACAATAATACTAAATCCTGCGTCCTCTCTCTCTCACTCTCTCTCCCTTTCTCTCTCTCTCAGATGTCTCCAGTATGACGGTACAGCACATGGTGGTCGAACCTCAGAAGCGTGGCCGTGGCCGTCCTCGAAAGTATCCCGTCTGTCTGCCCTCCCCTGCGGCACAGCGTGTGGTGATCGAACCCAAGAAGCGTAAACGTGGCCGTCCGAGATTGAGCGAACGTGAAGGTAACTGTTGAACCACAATCCAATTTTCAGATGGCCTTCTGATTGGCCACGATTGGCTTTCAAAGTTTGCAGGAGGGGCCTGGCAAACAAATACCACAAATCATGAACACAGTGTCCAATAGGACAGGGGTTTTCAGCCGGTGGTCCGTGGTCCCTGGCCATGCATTCAGATTTTTTTTGTTTTGTTCAGGAGTTCTCACTATATGGTGTGTGAGCTTTCCATGATCACAGTAATCCTTCATCAAATTCCATCATATTCAAGGGCTTTTGCTGAGAAAAGAGACAGACCCCAGTCACTTTCAAATTAGAGCACTGCAGAGGGCAGGTGTGTGTGTCTGTGTCCAGCTGACACTTGTTGACGCTCGTTAATGTTATAGGCATAAAAGCAATTATGCTTCTGCACTGTCAAATAGGCCAACATCTAATCTGAGATTAGTGGGACTCACCATTGAGTCACACGACTCACTTCATGGAAAACAAACAAAATCACTGTATTCTTTTAGATATTATATTATTGCTATTTTATTTGATTAGATATGTGATGTTCCTGACAATTAGTTGACTTTTATATACCGCATATATCGGTATCGGTTGATATCGGTATCGGAAATTAGGAGTTGGACAATATCGGAATATCGGATATTGGGAAAGAATGGGGTGGGTCTATGATGGACCCACCACGCACAATAATAATAATAATAACTTTATTTATATAGCGCCTTTCAAAAACAAGTTACAAAGTGCTTTACAATAACAACAGTTCAATTTTACAGATGTACAAATCCGACATTAAAATTGCATAAATAGTACAACAGTTCATACTCTTAAGAAAGGGCTGTGCAATAGAGGTGAGTTTTTAGAAGAGATTTAAAAGAGGACACTGAGTTTGCCTGTCTAAGGTTCCCAGGCAATGCGTTCCACAGCCGAGGGGCCCGAACAGCAAAAGCCCGGTCGCCCTTTGTGACAAGTCGAGACTTTGGTACAGTCAACAAGGCCCTGCTGGATGATCTCAGGCAGCGGCCTGGCCTATAAGGAGTTAGAAGATCACATATATACACAGGAGCCTGACCATTTAGGGCCTTAAAAACAAGCAGTAAAATCTTAAAATCAATTCTAAAACTCACCGGTAACCAATGAAGGGCCGCAAGGACTGGTGTAATGTGGTCACCTCTCGTTGTGCGGGTCAGGAGCCTAGCAGCTGAATTTTGTATCAGTTGCAATCTATGAATGTTTTTCTTGCTGATCCCTGAATAAAGTGCGTTGCAATAATCAAGTCTGGAGGAAATAAAAGCGTGAATGACCTTTTCTAGGTCTGCAGTTTTAAGGAAAGGCCTTACCTTTGCTAATTGTCTCAGCTGGACAAAGCAGGATGAACTACTTTTGTAACCTGGATGTCAAAAGACAGCTCTGGGTCAAACATGACACCCAGGTTACGGGCCTTCTTTTTAACAGATTTGGAGAGGGAGCCGAGACTTGAAGTGAGGTTATCAACAATATCTGTGCTGGGGCAGGAGGGGGTGAATATAATTACTTCTGATTTCGATTCATTTAATTGAAGGAAGTTTTTTGACATCCATTGTTTGATGTCCTTGAAACAGGACTCAATGCATGCGACATCAGTGTAGCCAGGTTTTACGGGGACATACCATTGAGTGTCGTCTGCATAGCAGTGGAAAGATATTTTATGTTTATTCATAATTTTCCCCAAGGGTAACATATATATAATAAATAAAATGGGACCCAGGATCGAACCTTGGGGAACTCCGCAAAACAGAGGGGAAGAAGAGGAGGAGGCATCACCTAGTGAGACAGAAAATGACCTGTCTGCTAGGTAGGAGCACAGCCAGTCCAGCGCCACTTCACTGATACCAACATTGGTTTTCAGACGGCTGATCAGAACACCATGGTCCACTGTGTCAAATGCCGAACTAAGGTCCAGGAGAATTAAAATGGATACAGGCCTTTGTCGGCTGCAAGCAACAAGTCATTTGTGACTTTGACTAAGCAGTCTCCGTGCTGTGTTGGGCACGTAAACCAGATTGAAATGCTTCAAAGATATGGTTATTTTTCATATGTGAAATAAGTTGTGAGGAAACAACCTTTTCTAAAATCTTTGATAAAAAAGGCAGCTTGGAGATGGGTCTAAAATTACTTAATATAGAAGGGTCTAGAGAAGGCTTTTTTAAAAGGGGGTAGACGGTGGCATGTTTAAAATAGCAGGGGAAAATACCAGAAGTGAGTGAGCAATTTACAATAGATAAAAGATCTGGACCAACTGTCTGAAATGTAGCTTTTAAAAACCAGGTGGGCATGCAGTCAGAGGGCCAGGTGGAGGATTTTGAAAGTGCAACAGTGCGTTCCAAAGTTGACAGTGAGATTTCACTGAAATGAGTCAGTGCTGGATTTGGACTAAAATCAGCATCACTTTCTCTGAAATCAGTGTTAAAATGCTGTCGAATCTCCGCTACCTTGTTTAAAAAGTAATTTAAAAATGCTTCACATTTCTCTGGGGAGGACTCCATGGGCTGACTAGGGGGGGGACCAATCACAGAATTTATGGTTTTGAAGAGAACTCTAGGATTATGTCCTTCTTTAGCAATTAGATCTGAAAAATAAGAGTGTCTTGCGACCTTGATTGCAGTTTGATATGAAAACATTAAAGCTTTTAAGGAGGCATGAGAGGCAACATTTGTTTCCTTTTTCCACAGCCGCTCAGCCTTCCTACATTGTCTCTTTAAGGACCTTATTTCCTCATTTAGCCAGGGCGTCACAGAGGGTTTTGGTGTTTTAAATCTAACTGGAGCTAAAAAGTCTAAAATGCTTGTGCAAGAACTGTTAAAAGCACTAACACGCTCATCAACAGAGAGGCCACCTTGTTCAACAGATTGACGGGTAAAAATGTCACAAAAGCGGGGAACAGACAGTGAATTTAGAGGTCGGGAGCGGATCATTGAGGTAGTTTTTAGGTCGGGGGAGGGAAGTGGTACCTGAAAAAACACTGCATTGTGGTCGGAGAGACTAAAATCAACCACGTTTACATCATTCACACTGATACCATGTGAGAGCACCATGTAGGTCCAGTGTATGTCCCTTGTCATGGCTGGGTTGCTTCACATATTGGGTGAAATTAAAGGAGTCTACGAGTTTAATAAAATCAGAGGCAAATGGAGAGGTAGAAGGGCAACAGATGTGCAAGTTGAAATCTCCCTGAATCAGAATCCTGTCATACTGTAATATAATACCAGATAACAAAGTTTCAAATTCCTCAATAAAACCAGAGCTCAGTTTAGGGGGTCTATAGATTAAAATACATAGAACAGGAAATGTATTTTTTAGAATAAAGCTCAGATTCTCAAAAGAGGAGAAACAGTCAAGCGAGACTGGAGAGCAGCTAAAAAGATTTCTATGTATTACAGCCAGGCCACCTCCTCGGCCTGTCAGCCTTGGTTGATGGAAAAAACAATAGTGGTGGTCCCCAGGTTGCTCTTAGTCAGGATGGTGGTCCCTGGGTCAAAATCAGTTGAAAACCCCTGCAATAGGACATAGTAGTGGCGGCCATTTTGTGGTGCCACAGATCAAAAGCCCGTACATTGTTCCCATAGAGATTTCCGAAAATATTTATTTTCATTATTGTGCGCCTGGAACCAAGCCCTCCAGGCTCCTGGTGAACCATGACCATAACACATTTGATTCTGTGTAATACCTATTTGCAAAAAAGGGTATTTAATAACTATAGTAGCCTATATCATATAATTAAATATTCTTTGACACAGAATCAGATGTTTTATGGTCATTATTCACCAGGATGGCTTTGTTCCAGACTTAAAATAATTCATATAAATATTTTTGGAAATCTCTACGGGGAAAAAAAGAAGTGCTTTCTATGTGTGGAACCACAAAATGTCCGCCACTCCCCCCCCAGGGGTCCTCGGGGGGATACCAGGGGGTTCTCAGCTAAATTTGTTAATAAGGCATCAAAATCATTTTAACCACTTTATCCATATGATATACTTTGGCTATTGAAAAATAGCAGATATACAAGCTCATAGCACGGCAACGAGTGCCGTGCTATGAGCTTGTAGATCAGCTATTTTTGAAAACATCTTGAAAATGTGTGCAAACATTTTTATCATAAATTTTTTTCTCTGGGGGTCCCTGGCATAACATATTTTCAGGTGGGGGTCCGAGGCCACATTCATATCAATTTGGGGGTCCTTGGCATGAAAACGTTTGAGAACCACTGCCGTAGGTCATACAATTAAAATATTTTTTTCCAATGAATTCCTAACTCCCCACATAGGCCTGGCCATTTGTGCCAGACTGTATTTTCTTCTATTTTTGTGTTTACTTCAAAACCCACTTTTTGCTGTTGCTCCTACAAATTCTGCAAAACTCACACAAATAAGTACATATTGTCTTTGGAATCATGTAATCAGGATCAGTGATACCCAAACTGTTTTTAGCTCAAGACCCAAAAGAGAAATTAGACGTTTGCCCGGGACTCAAACTAGTGAAAATAGCATATCTACTATAGCACTTTTATGATAGGCTCTATTCACAGCAGCCATATTGTGAAGACATTCACAGGTGTTACCAATGATACTAATGAAGGCTCTGTTCCATTTAGTCTAGTACAGTGGTTTCCACGTCCCCCATAACTCTTTACGCACCTGTAAGGGGCCATTTGGAAGCCCATGAGGGTCCCTGGACCCCAACTGTAGACCCACTGGTGTTTCCAGTGGGCCAACATGCACAATATTAGCACCATGATTCTGTTTGACCAGAATGGAACAGAGCCTTCATTAGTATCATTGGTAACACCTGTGAATGCCTTCATAATATGGCTGCTGTGAATAGAGCCTATTAGTTAAAGGTAGGGTAAGTGATTTACTTTGGTTTAAAAAAGTGTTAAATAGCTCTATATTGTGATAGTACTCATTGCTATAGAGTGTTTGGTCAGTAAAAGGAGTCTCCCATGTCTCTCCAGCTCTTTATTAAACAGACAATATATTTTCAGTGCTCTCTCCTGATTGGCTATTTTGTCACCTACCTGAAAATGTACTATATTCTGTTTACTACCTACCTGAAAATGTACTATATTCTGTTTACTAAAGAGCTGGAGAGACCCCTGTGACCGAACAAACGCTCTGTAGCAATGATTACTATCAGAATATAGTACTTTAACCATAAAAATAAAATAAGCAAAAAATATCACTTACCCTACCTTTTTAATTCATATGTTGTTGATCCAACGGTGAGTTGTGTAGCCGACGCAGGCAATCAATCAACAGCTGAGTGAGTCAGCTGCTGGCACTGGACAAACTACTTGTAGTTCTAATAAAGGGCAGTTCCAACATTCTAACAGAATGAAATGAATGGTGATAAAACAATGTTGATGTTGTCAAAGTCAGGCTTCGAGTTTTGTCCAACGTGTGCCAGCTACATTTATACCAAAACAACAGGCATGTTGTCTTTTGCGGCTAATGTCGCATATGGAAAGTGATTGGAAAGGATATAATGAGTGCACTTTATAGTTTATGATTCCCCTGAGCACAGTGGAGAAAGATGGGATAAATGAAGACCTGAGGCCGATTCTTACTAATGTCTTCTAAATCCTAACAGTTTTCTGAAAAACGTATGTTTCTGTATCAGTGGTTCTCAAACCTTTTCATGTCAAAGACCCCCAAAATTATATGTATTTGGCCGCCAACCCCCATCTCAAAATATTTTGTTCCAGGGACCCCCACAAAGGAAAGATTTGAGATTAAAATGTTCGCTTTAAAATAATATATTTTCCACACATTTTCACAATTTCTCAAAAATAGCCAAAGTGTAAAATGAGCTATATATCACCATAAAAATGCAATTCATTAACGTCCTGCAATGAGGGAGAGAGAAAAGAACACATTTAGATCTGACACATTATTTGATTGCAGAAATAGATTCTAAACCCAGCCCTGTTTGCACAGTTAAACTTTTGCTGATTGATAAACTATATACTTATGTGTACTGTGCACTCTGACAGTTACAGACCAGTATGCTAATGATCCATTTGTACACACTGAGAACCAGTATGCCACACTCAGGGTTACATTAACACTGAGGTATGTACCATTTAGGTTGGGGCCCAAGAGATAGAAATGTAATCAATCATTTAGCTGGGGGTCGCCTAGAACCCCCTAATGACCCCTCATTTTGAATTAGTGGCATGGATGAGCATTAATCTCTCTTACGTGCACATTGGGCATCATCAATCTGGTGGAATGTTGTTTTTAGAAACCAGGGCTTGGAATTACCTTTTTCACGTGGTAGCACTAAAATGGGAATAGCAGATAACAATACATGTTGGAAATGTAATTAATAGGTTGGCACATATATGCATATGATATGGGATTGTCGCTTAGTATATCCATTCTGGTGTAAAGTTCTAGAATATTTGGAGAAATGGGTGGAATTCACCCTAACCCCACAACCGCGGGCGGCTCTGTCTATTAGGTGATAGGGCAGCGGTTCCTGGTATAAATAACAACGAATTCACCATTGTAAAAGTTGGACTTGTTACAGCTGCCAGAATCCTGCTGCGGAATTGGAAGACCCCTAGAACACTTGAGCTTAAAGAATGAAATGAAGAAATGATTAAGATTACATCATATGAATATATGTTGGGTAGAGTGAATGGAGAAGGAAAGATGAAGGACACATGGGACAGATTTTGGACATATATGAACCTTCTCTGATATTGGGATTGCTAGACAGCATTTATTTTGTATTTTGTTTTTTATTTCTTGAAATGGCTGTACTGTTGTTTTATGCTGTATGCTGTTTTGTACCACTGAAGTTACATATTGTACCATATTGAAAAACAAATAAACATTTGAATTACAAAAAAAAAAACTACTCAGGAGCACCCACCCAAATTGAAGGAGAATCAATATGTAATCGATTTTGTAAATAATAAAAAACAATATAACAGTGGTTTACAGGTAACAAAATGGTGAAAGTGGCCTTCAGAATACATGGTAGGCCACCACTTGGGCTTAATACAATATGCCTGGGCCAGAATTTAAAATGTAGTGTCCTGACACTATGTCCATCATCCATCCATCTCTTCACTGAGGGGAGGCGGATTCTATACTGATTTCTTCACCTGTGTTGTTTTTTTCTTAATATTTACAACAGTTTCAAAACTCAAAGGAAATATATCAGCCATGAGTTCCTATCACTCGATCTCTGCGCGCACGCACAGACAGACAGACGTGTGTGTGTATATGTATGTGTGTGTGTATATATATATATATATATATATATATATATATATATATATACACACACACACACACACACACATATTTTTTATTAGGGGAAAATTGCAAGTACATGGATGCAGAAAAATACTTGAACTTTCTGACCCGCAGTGAGATCGCGTGTAAGGCGCTGGAATGACTCGGAGCAACGACGCTCACTCAGTGACGCTTCGCTCCATTGTGTCAATGAGTAAACAATCTACATGCTAACGCTAGCACTAAGAGCTCCTGGCAGCTCAGAGGGGAAGGCACCCGCACGTACGTTATTCCGGATGGCAGGGAGCGCTCATTTTGTTTCACTCAACGCCGCCACAGCAATTATTTGCAGTCGCACAGGTGCTCCCAATCATAGTTTTTAGGTCGCACAGATTGCATTTCAGTTGCATCAGTTTCAGTTGACCAAAACAGTCGCAATTTCAAGCCCTGGAAACGCACATTTAAAATGTGTGTGTGTCCAATCAAAGTGATTTGATTACATTTTTATTGAAGATACTGAACTGTCACTGCATTGTTGAAGCTCTACTGTGATCTTTTGTAGTACAGTATGTAAGGTTACTGAATGATAACTAAGCGTTATTTCTACTGGTGATTTCCACAGAGCACCACAGACAGACGTCTACACAAACGGGAGAGATGGCCTCCAAAAGATATTCAACGTTGTCAGAGGTTCAGCGCGAGATCGACCAGGGACGTGGACTGCTTGATGCAAGGATGCAGCCTGTAGTAAAGTTGTACAGGATAGGTATGTACTGTTTTAGGTGCCTTTCACACCCAAAGTCCGCTAAAGGGGTCCAGACCAGGGACCAAACTGTTACACTGTTGCATTGTTCAGTGGATCTGGTTTGTGTTCACACAGTCCTGTGTTAAAGGAGAATTTCAGACCAGCCTTTTTCTTACCTTTGTATGACATTATTATATCCTAGGTAGGACGAGTGGTAAAGTTTATTTGTCTGACGCTTATAATATATTTCTGTCCCAAATGGAACATCGAACACAAACACTGTGGAGAGTTTCCTGTCAATATGAACGCAATAAAAAATATGCGATCTAGCGCATGGACCGCTACTACCGCTGGCTTGTTCTGCTGTACCACTCATCCTTGGATATAATAACATCATAGAAAGTTTTGAAAAAGGCTAGTTCTGAAATTTGCCTTTAAGCGAACCAAATATGTATACAAATGACACGTACATGTCTTTCATCTTTTGGACAGAACATTTCTAGGAAAAAATCACTTCATTACCATAGACCACAATGGTGCAACAGCAGTGCATTATGATAGCTTCACTTTCATTAGTGTGATTTTTGTATTCCAGTTGCATACGAATAGTGGAAATGTATTAACCCATTGAGACCTGGAACTGTCTCATTTTTAGATTTGAGCTAAAAAGCATTATTTTACACTTTGGGCTATTCAAAAATAGCAGATATACAAGCTCATACCGCGGCACCGAGTGTCGAGCTACGAGCTTGTAGATCTGCTATTTTTGAAAAATCGTGAAAATGTGTGCACATCTTTGAATAGATATATTTTTAAAGCAAACATTTTTAACTCAAATCTTTGCTTCTGGGGGTCCCTGGAACAAAATATTTTGATGGGGGTCCGCGGCCAAATCATATAATTTTGGGGGTCCGTGACATGAAAAAGATTGAGCACCACTGATATAGAAACAAACCTTTTTTCAGAAAACTGTTGAGATTTGTCTCAATGGGTTAAAACTCAAAAGCTTAAAATGCATCATGTTTGTGTAAGCTTCTTGACAAGCATTCTTCCCCACGTGGAACTGACGAGTTATACATGTGTCATGGACTTGTGTTGTGACAATTGCACACAACCCTACCACATTTCTACTCCAGAAAGGTTGTGTTCAAAACAGAAAAGACTGAGATGGTCCGATTGATCGGCCATGGATCGGCCCTATATTTTTATATATGGATATATTTTTATTTTATTTACATTAACCACTTGAACCCTAATGTCCCTATATTCTGAGGGGAACTTTAGAAGAGGTAGAGGGTTGAGTAGAGTGTAGAGGGAAAAAGAGCAGACCAAGTGCAGAGCCTAGGGTCAACTTTACTAAGCACTGAGAGTTTTAAATGTCTGATAAATACACTGATCACAGTGCTGTCAAACAAGTCTATGAAGCTATCTATGGAATCTATGAAAAGGTTTCATCTGCAACACAAATGTTATACAATATACTGTAGTGGGGGTCCCTGGTTCATCTCCCCCTCAGCTAAGGGGTCCTTGACCTGGAAAACCGTACTAGAGGGGGGGGGGGGAGGGGGCAAGACGTAAAAGGCAATATAACTTGTTTTGCTGCTTGCTGCAGATCAGGCAGTGCTTCTCTAGTCCTTTCATTGATCACACAGAAAAGTCCTGTCTGATTGTGACGGTAAACTGACCAATATTATAGGCCTACAGCTTTGGTTATCCTCTTAGTCTCTGCAAAGAGACTTTGTTTCACAAAAATCCAAACTGGGATTCCATTAAAAGGTATAGCAAATGTGAAGCAAATTTACAGAAAGTCTGATAAAAACTACATGCAAATGTATCCACGTTTCCATTCATTAACACATCCAAATGTATCCATGTTTCCATTCATTAACACATTGTCTGCTCAGGACGTAGATTTACGTCATTTCAAATCCAACCGTTGACCGCCATTGACGTAGATCTACGTCAATTAAATTTTAAAAAAGAAAATTCGCAAAAGCGAGCGAACGCAACTTAGGAATGATCCCTTGACTCTGATAGAAGGAATGGACGGATATGACGTCATCCCAAAAAAATCGTCCAATCATGTTAAGATTTGTAGAAAAACAAATCTTTCCGGATATCTTCTTCTTTTGGTGAAAACGAGCAGTATTCAACGGGCGATGGCAACAAAATGGCCGATTGCGGTTATGACATTTTTGTTCCGGTGGATTGACGAGACCCTCCCCCACCCCCCAGACACTCTTTGTTTACATATGCGTGGCTTTCGCGGCTCTCCAAAGATCGTCAATATAAGGTAAAAGCACTGGCACCAGCCGATGAATTAATTAAATAATACCTTGCAGTGAATGTGTTAATAATTAGTGATTTTAAGGAGATGATTGTGTCAGATTACATCTTCCTGGGGGGGTGTGATCAAGATGTATGAGTCAGATTTTTCAGATCGCGTTATATGCTCCGAGAAGTACACTTTTTGAATTGTTTTTTGAATTGCAGTTATCTGACCAGTAGTATAATGGGTCCAAAGATCTAACCTCCTGATCTGCTCACAAACGATTGGGGTGACTCCAATAATTATATCCTTCCAATACAAAATTGAGATTGTTAAATGTCTTTGATAAATGAGGATAGACTGGTGGTTTGGAAATGGAGAATGTATTTACACCATACGTTCTTGCAACAACAGTGTTTCCTGTAAAACAGCTAAATACTGTATAAAAACATATATAATTCAAATATTTATACAATTCAAATATTTGAGATTTTTCATATCGCGTTCTGTGCTCCAAGGAGTACACTTTTCAAATTGCCAATAGCGCCAGGCACCATCTCTTGCGAGGACACGGTTATTCATGGGTGTGTTTTGGCATTACACTAATAAAACCAAACACCGGTTTGCTGCTGATCAGAAGCGGTTATCTTACCAGTAGTATGATGGGTCCAAGATATAATCTTAGATCTCCCTTCCCTATCTAATCACAAACAATGGGGGTCGCTCCAATAATGATATTACAATAAAACATTTAGACTGTTACATTTCCACCACAAAGAATGAAATTAGGATAGACTTGTGTTTTGGAACAGCTGAATTTCTTGAAAAAAATATATGATTTAAATATTTCATTTTATCTTTTGCCTAGACTTCCTTCTGGTCCAAGAGGAATCAGAGCCTCCACAGATTAAAGAGGAACAAGATGAGCTACTTAAGAGACCAAATGATGGGTTTTTATACATTGGGCACCAGTTATTTAGCTCTTCCACTCAGGAAGTGGAAGAGCAGCAGCGCCGGCGAGTGAAGGCAATCTTTGACGAAAAGTCAGATGAGGAGGAGTTCCTTGGATTTCCTGACCTGGATCATGCTTCAAAATCATCAAAACAAACTCACTCCCTGGGGAGACGGACAGGGAAGAAAAACTGTATTTGTGCAGAGTGTGGGAAAGGGTTTAGGGATAAGAGTACACTGAATATGCACACAATGATGCATACAGGGGAAATGCCACACACTTGTAGAATCTGTGGCAAAGGCTGTATAACGAAGGGTGATCTAACAATACACATGCGGACTCATACAGGGTTGAAGCCCTTTACCTGTACAGTTTGCTACAAAGGGTGTCGTCAAATGGCTCATCTAAAGGAACACATGAAAACTCATACAGGAGAAAGGCCAGTCACTTGTACCATTTGTGGCAAAGGCTGTTTTCACAATGGTCAATTAAAGGCACACATGAGGAGTCACACAGGGGAAAAGCCCTTTATTTGCATAACTTGTGGTAAAGGCTTTGGTTACTTGAATCATTTAAAAAGACACTGGATGATTCATACAGGGGAAAAACCCTTTACTTGTAAAGTTTGTGGCAAAGGCTTTAGTCAAAAGATTGATCTACAAAAACACATGTGGACTCATACAGGGGAAAGGCCCAGGCCCTTTAAGTGTACATTATGTGGCAAAGCATTAACGTCAAAAAATACATTACGAATACACACAATGATGCATAAAGGGGAAACGCCCCTTAAGTGTAACGTGTGTGGTAAAGGCTGTCGTGAAATGGGTCATCTAAACACCCACATGAGGACTCATACAGGGGAAAAACCCTTTATTTGTACAGTTTGTGGCAAAGCCTATAGTCAAAGCTCTCATCTAAGAACACACATGAATAGTCACACAAGGGGAACGATTGTGGCAAAGGCTGTAGTATAAAGGGTGATTTAAATGATTCTGCATGTGTGCTGGATCATTAAATTATCATCAAAGTGACTTACCTCCTTTTGGTTAGGGAAATGTTGTACTTACCCCATGACTAAAATAAAAAAAGAACAATATAGTAATAAGACTTAATTTGTTATAATATTTTGATGTCAAGATAATGTGACCCCTAATTTGCATATTTTATTAGTGTGAAAATTAGTTATACTTTGTGTATTTATAATGACATTCTTTTAGAATTGAATTAATCTAACTGCTGACAGTCAGGTTGGATGGGGAAAAAAGAGAATAATTGATGTGCATCTAACACTTGCTAGTCTTGTGTGAGTCAGAATATGTTGCTATTGATATATTTGCATGAGTAGTGTTCTTTTTTCCATATGTTCTTCTTCATTGAACACACGATACACTGTATTTTCGTTAAACTTCCTTTATCAAGGTCCCCCTAGTTGGAATGATCTCCCCTTCCACCTAAAACTGTGGCCTCTGTGGACCTTTTTAAAACACGTTTAAAGACTCACCTATTCTAACAGGCCTTTACATAGCCTTTTATGATTACCGATCCTTGTGTTGTAACATAATTCTGTATCGATTTCTTGATCTTTATTGACTGACTGGTTAAAAGCCGATTGTTTTATATTGTGTTCTTATTTTATTATTGACTTGTTCTGCTTTTATTGTTGTGAAGCATTTTTTGACTCTGATGTCTGCGAAAGGCCCTCTACAAATAAAAGTTACTTACTTAATTACTAACTAGCCCTTTCATTGATCAGACAGTAAAGTCCTGTCTGATTGTGACGGTAAACTGACCAGTATACGCCTACACCTCTACAGTTTTGGTTATCCTCTTTGTCTCTACAAAGAGACGTTGTTTCACAAAAATCCAAACTGGGGTTCCATTAAAAGGTATCGCAAATACAAAGTACATTTACATAGAGTCTGATAAAAAAACTACATGGAAATGTATCCACGTTTCCATTGATTAATAATTCGAGTTTTAGGGGATTCTTGTGCCAGATTACATTTTCTTGGGGTGCATGTCAGATTTTTCAGATCGCGTTCTGTCCCCCGAGGAGTACACTTTTCAAATTGCCACCGGGCACCATCTCTTGCGAGGACACACAATTATTCATGGATGGGTTTTTGCCATTACACTAATAAAACCAAACACCGGTTTGATGCTGATCAGAAGCAGTTTTCTGACCAGTAGTATGGTGGGTCCAAAGATCTAATCTTAGACCTCCCGATCTAATCACAAACAATTGGGGTCACTCCAATAATTACAAATTGTTACATTTCCACCACAAAGAATGAAATGAGGATAGACTTGTGTTTTGGAAATGAAGGAATTATTTACAGCTGTTCTTGATAAAAATATATAATTAAAATATTGAATTTTTCATTTTATCTTTTGCCTAGACTTCCTTCTGGTCCAAGAGGAATCAGAGCTTCCACAGATTAAAGAGGAACAAGATGGGCTACTTAAGAGACCTATTGATGGGTTTTTATACATTGGGCACCAGTTATTTAGCTCTTCCACTCAGGAAGTGGAAGAGCAGCAGCGCCAGCGAATGATGGCTAACTTTGACGAAAAGTCAGATGAGGAGGAGTTCCTTGGATTTCCTGACCCGGATCATGCTTCAAAATCATCAAAACAAACTGACTCCATGGGGACACAGACAGGGAAGAAAAACTTTATTTGTACAGAGTGTGGCAAAAGGTTTGGGGTTAAGGGACACCTGAATAGGCACACAATGATGCATACAGGAAAAACGCCACATAATTGTAGAATCTGTGGCAAAGGCTGTGTTAGTAAGGTTGATCTAACAATACACATGAGGACTCATACAGGGTTAAAGCCCTTTACCTGTACAGTTTGCTACAAAGGGTGTCGTCAAATGACTCATCTAAAATCACACATGAGAACTCATACAGGGGAAAGGCCAGTTACTTGTACCATGTGTGGCAAAGGCTGTGCTCACAATGGTCAATTAAAGGCACACATGAGGAGTCATACAGGGGAAAAGCCCTTTATTTGCATAACTTGTGGTAAAGGCTTTAGTTACTTGAATCATTTAAAAACACACTGGAGGATTCATACAGGGGAAAAACCATTTACTTGTAAAGTTTGTGGCAAAGGCTGTAGTCAAAAGATTAATTTACAAAGACACATGCAGACTCATACAGGCGAAAGGCCCTTTGTGTGTACATTATGCGGCAAAGCATTGGCAACAATGAATACACTACGAATACACACAATGATGCATAAAGGGGAAACGCCCCTTAAGTGTAACGTGTGTGGTAAAGGCTGTCGTGAAATGGGTTCTCTAAAAACGCACATGAGGACTCATACAGGGGAAAAACCCTATATTTGTAAAGTTTGTGGCAAAGCCTGTAGTCAAAGCTAAAAATACACATGAGTATTCACTCAAGGGGAAGGTTTGTGGCAAAGACTGCAGTATAAGGGTGATTTTAAAATGATCCTGCATTTGTGATGAATCATTCAATTATGGTTATCATTTAAAGTACAAGTGATTTACCTCCTTTTGGTTATGGAAATATTACACTTACTCCATGACTAAAATAAAACATTGAAAGATACAAGAATGAGCATTCATTTGTTGAATTATTTTGATGTCAAGATAATGTGACCCTCAAATTGCATATTTAAACTGTGCAAAAATGAGTTATACCTTAACTTCTGACACTTTTGGCAAGCTTTTGTATTTGTTGTCTTTTTTTTGCATGAACAAGCAGATTTCTTATTACATCTATCTAGAGAACTCTAATTAGCTCCTTACCAATAAAGGCACTATTCCTTAGAATTAATGTTAAATGCACATGTATATTTAGTTGTAGGACTTACTTAAAACCAAAATCAAACAACCTATGCATCTTGCAGATACCACTTAATTGAAATAATAGATCAAAGCAATGGTTCTCAACCTCTGGGTTTGGACCCCAAGGGGGTTACGGCATCAAAACTAATCAACAAACTATACTATGAAAAGTGGTCAAACATTGGCAAATTGTCAAATAATATAAGAAAGAGGCAACACTTTTGAAAAATAGCTTATCTACAAGCTCACAACCAAGGGGCAAGTCTTAGATATTTACGATGTAATCTGAGTTCCCAGAAGTTTTCGCCAGCTCTGGCGAGGAACTTCTGGGCCACAGCCCTGGTATTTGTGGGCGGGATGTACGTCACGCTCTGAATCTGAGCGGACACGCCTCTTACCGGTCTGAGAGCTGTGCAACTCGTCTAAAAAGTCCGACGAGAGGCAAACAGCAGTACACAACAATGGCGGCCGAAATTTCTCAAGGGGAAATTGCTTCCCGTCGATCCTATTTAGATGCATCACCCACTGCATGTGGATCCCGCCCCCTTTTCTTCATTGGCTGTTGATTTGAATCACAACGCAGTGGCCGCGCCCCTGCTGTCCAAGCTCCGACGCTAACCCTCCCAGACTATTTACGATGAGGCCGACAAAATGGCCAGAGTGGCGCTGTTTTACCCTGCGCCGACCTGCGGTGTCAAAAATAATTTATTTTAACGCAAGTGAATGGGTTTTTTGACAAACTTTAGACTAGATTTTCTTACTGTAATAAAAATTTTCATAAATTCTATATGCTTCCAGTCGCTAGTTTAAAGTCTCCTTTCAATCATCAGGATATGAGTTTTGCTAAATTATGGTCCTATTTATTATAAAATTGACGATAAAGTAGGCTATTCTCTAGGAGGGGCGGGATGATTTGATTGACAAGCTACCCAACCAATAATGGTCTGGTCTCATTCTGACGCGTATTGAAAGATGGCGGACCTACAGTCTTGGAACAATCGGCTTCATTTTCGGTCTGTAGAAAGCAGCGGAGTGGGTTTGTCCATCTCATTTATACAGTCTATGCTCACAACGCGAGCTTGAGCATGTAGATTTAAAAAAAAAAACTATATATCTGTAACAACATTGAATGCCTCAACTCCTACATTGCAAGTGCTTATCAAGGTGGGGGGTCCCCATTTACTGTGTGATTATTGAGTGAGTCACAGCCTGAAAAGGTTGAGAACCACGGGAGTAGAGTACAGTCCTATTGATACAGCCAGTACAGTATACTAAACACTTCAAATGAAATGCCTCTCCTAATAAGGATAATTCCTTTTAACAGGTCGTTCATGAAAGTCCTTGCGGTCTTGTTTCCAATGAGAACCTGTGAGCAATTAGGGGTTAAGAGTCTTGCTCAGGGACAAATTTCATTTCATCGACACATATGCTGACTTGGCCAGGAATCGAACCGGGGGCAACCAGGGCCTCTGGCTCCCTAGGCGGGTTCACTAACCATTCAGCTATGGCCGCCCCCTATGCATCAATTGTGTTTAGAATTTGCAATAACTGATTCAGCTGGTGTCCTGTATTCCTTGCCTTGATCTACAGCTTTTTCTTGGTGTGTTCAATACTTTTTTTTTCTTCCTGTGCCATTCTACTTTATTCCACATAAACTTTTTATGGAGTTTTGTGATTACTTTACTTGTGTGGATTGCCTGGCTGGTGAATAGCATGATTGGAAATATATTTACTGGGAAAAGGTTGACGTGTCAAATACTTATTTCCCCCACTATAAGTACCTTTTTTTGTGTCTGTGCTTGACTTGAGTATTTGCATTGTTTGTATGTGTGAACCAGCAGAGAGTATTGCTAGAGAAACAGCGCCATTACAAGGCAAAGGAATGTAAATAAACGATCAAATATATCATAGATATCACAACAACCACTAACAGCCAAATAAAATGTGGCATTTAAAGCAGCGAGAGGGTCCTTATGACAAAAATACAAACAGTACAATAGACAAAACAATTCAATAAGTACAACCATGCATACTATACATAAACAGGACAAAACAGACTTGACAAAACAAAACAAAACAGAACTTTAGGGCGGATTCACACTGCGGCCTTGGAACCAGCCTTGAGGCTGGTAGGAAGGAATACCTGGGAAGGAATTGGTAAAGCGTGTGCACTTTGTGAGTTTTATAATGTTTTCAATAGGGGGCGAGCCTAACTTGTTTGCAATGTTTTTTAAAAAGCTATACCCTTACCTAATACCATTCCAAAAATCTAAAACTTCTCACAAAGTACACTTATAATAGATGCTAGCTTTACCAATTCCTTCCCAGGTATTCCTTCCAACCAGCCTCAAGGCTGGTTCGAGGCCGCAGTGTGAATCCGCCCTAAAGCTCTCCTGAAACTGTCCGCTCCCACCCCACCTGAACACCCACGAAATAACATATTACATGCATTAATGATGTACCCATGTAAAGCTAGCTAATCAAAAACACGAGTAGCAACTACAGACCTTTACATACATGCACATAACAGATAACAAGCAATGATGTGCACATGCAAGTGAACATAAAACAAACATGCACATGCACTTTGGAAATTAAATTGCAGTATATTCCTCATAAATCACAGGACAGATAAGAGACAGAGAACAGTCAAAAGTTAATCAGAAGTCAATCAGAAGCCTTTAGAAACAAGAGCAGGTTATTTGAAGATGAGTAAAGATGGAAGCTTTACAAATATTAAAGGAGTTAATAGTTCTAAGGGAACTGGGGAGATCGGTCCAATCCGATGGGGCTTTATATTTAAAAGCATGTCGACCAACTTCTTTACTGATGCTGGTGGGGATAGTGAAGTAAAGATAGTCTGTATGCCTTAGGTTGTATGGTGAGCTGTAGGGATGTAAATATTGTTTTAGATAGTGAGGATAGTTAAAGTGTATGCATTTAAAAACAAATAGCAGCCAATGAGAGTGTCTCCTAGATGTAGGTGTTAGCCAGTTAAGTGACTCGTACATAACACAGTGGTGGGTTATATAAGGACACCTGAAGATAAATCTGCAAAGACTGTTGTAAATTACATAGATAGGATGGAGGTTTGTTTCAGAGGTATTTTGGTAAACAATGTCAGCATCGTCTAATATAGGTAATATTAACTGTGAGATCATTCTTTTTCTGACCTGTAGGGTGAAGCAGTTGATGGAACGATATAATACTCTCAGGCTGCAATTTATTTTCTGCACAACAGAAGTAATATGGGACTTGAATGAAAGTTGAGCATCAAGCCAGACACCTAAATATTTGAATTCATCCACTTTTTCAAGTGGTGTGCCATCTGTAAATGAAATAGGTAAAAGTAAAGAAGTTGGTCTCATGGAGAAGAGCATACTGAAGGACTTCTTCTTATTCAGCACCAGCCTATTAAGGTGGAACCATCTTTGAACTGAGTCAAAGTCAGCCTGTAGAGTACCCTGAATTTGAGAGAGATCAGGCTTAGAGGAATAGATGTCGGCATATAATTGGATGAGGCTATCGGAGCAAATTGTGGGCAAGTTATTGATAAAAATGGAGAATAGCAGAGGCCCCAGGGACGAGCCCTGAGGTACGCCTTTTTCCATGATTGTGAATTCAGAATGGTTACCCTGATACGAGACACACTGACGTCTAAGGTGGAGATATGAGTTGAACCAATGTATGGATTGTTTTGAGAGACCAATGGAGTACAGTTTGTCAAGCAGAAGGTAATGATCGACCAAATCGAATGCCTTGGTGAGAAACATAAATATTGCACCAGTGAGCATACTGTCCCCAAAAGCAGAAAATACATCATTAGTACATTTAGAGTGTTGTGGTTGTAGAGAAGTTGGGTCTGAAGCCAGATTGAAATGGAGATAGAATGTTAGAATTATTGATTAACTTTTCAAATACCTTGACTATACTGTTGATAATTGAAATAGGTCTGTAATTATTGATATCCTGAGGATCCCCACTTTTATGCAGAGGGGTGACACTGGCACTTTTCCAGATTGAAGGAAATTCACATGTGGAGAGGGATAAATTGAATAAGTCAGACAGTGGATATGACATTATGTGAGGTGCAATTTTGCTTAATGCTTAATTTCAAGACCATCTGGCCCGGCAGCACCTGAGCTTAACTCACAGATAGTTTGTTCAACAGCTGCTGGAGTAATTTTGGCGAAGGAGAAGGAGCTATCACCTCTTAGATTATTCAAGGGAGCATGAGAGTAGGGTGGGACTGATGTTTGTGAGCTGCAAACAGAGGAGAAGTGCTGACTAAACGCATTGGCAATTTTGGAGGGATCAGCAGTTAAGCCACCATTGACCCTAATGAGGTTGGGGCTTTTGTTTGTTTTGTTGAGAATACTGTTAATTCTGTTCCAAAATTGTTTGGGGTTATTGAAATCATTATTTAGGTAGTCTTTATAAAAATTGGATTTGGCATTTCTTGTTTTGGTTGTGCAAGTGTTCCTTAAAAGTTTATAAATGTTCCAATCAGTAGGGTCATTTGATGAGCGATACTTTGACCATGCCTTATCTCTCTGTTTAAACAGCTGTATGAGTTCACCATTGATCCAGGGTAAGTGTCTGCCTTTGACCTTGATGGATATCCACGGGGCATGTTTGTCTATTACCATATTCAATTCTGTGTAGAGGAAGTTCCATGCATCTTCTTACAGATGGTATTAATTCAAACCGGTTCCAAATATGAATTAAATCACGAGTAAAAAATTAATTATTCAAATTTTTGTACTGTCTTACTTTTATGTACCTTGGTGGCAAACGAGGTAGTTTAATCTTCCACACACAATAGATAATTGAATGGTCACTTAGACAATCAGACAATACTCCGGATTTTGCAATTCTGTCAGGATGGGTGACAAGAATCCAGTCTAACAGAGATTTAGAAAAATGAACAGGGTCAACTCTAGTGGGCTCACTAATGAGCTGAGAGAGGTTAGCATTGCTGATAGATTACGGTCCTTGGAGGATGATCTATCAAGCCAATTTCGGTTAAAATCGTCCAAAACAATTAATTAATTTGGATGATCTATAGAATTAATAGTAGATAAAATGCATTGTGTAGATTCAGAGGGAGCATCTGGAGTTCTATAAATATTTCCTATAATCAGGTGTTTATTTTCATGAAGAATTAATTTGATAAATAGGCATTCAAAATGCATAGGCCTCTCATTTGGGACGACAACCTCAGATGATAAATTAGAGGAAACATATGTAGCCACACCTCCTCCTCTTGTGCCTCTATCAGCTCTATACAACACATAACCATCAAGCTGAACAGAATTATCAGAGATAAGGTTGGTCAGCCATGTCTCAGAGATTGTAATTACATGAGGTTTATTATAAGCAACCCAGGCCCTTAGGAGAACGATTTTAGGGAATAAGCTCCTAATGTTCACATGTATAATTTGTAAACCTTTCATAGTATTTGATTTACAAAAATAAAGTTGAGGGGATCATGAGCAGACATGAGAAAAAAACATTGAGCAGGGCTGATGGTATAGAGAGCAGCACACAGGAGAGCAACACACACACACACACACACACACACACACACACACACACACACACACACACACATTCGCGCGCACAGTAAACAAGAAGAACATATATATATATATATATATATATATATATATATATATATATATATATATATATATATATATATATATTAAAGAGGTGGAGAGAACCTTTTAGTGCAGGAACAAACCCTCAAAAAAATCCTATTTCATTTTCTACCTGCTGGTTGTTTTTAGATCATACTTGCACAGATGGTCTACATGTAGTGTCCCTACATCCCAAAACAATCAGAATGCCAATATGTGGTTCTATTGTGAATCAGCAGCCTTTTATATAAGGCCTTAAATAGGCGGAAATAGCAACAAGTTCACTTTTCTGAGCAATATGTACTTGTAACTTTGGTCCAGCTCTTTATCAGGGGTAGAACTAGATGTGACATTGTTTTTTCATGTCTTTAAGATGTCCACTTCCTGAAATGGATGGTCAGAAGTTTTACTTTTACTGCAAAAGTCATGAAATTCATCCACAAAGTGACTCACCACTGCCAAAACACGCCTACCCTGAAAAAGGAAGTTCGAAGTCAATCCTTTCTCATTTTCTACCTGATGTTTTTTGTTTTATATCATACTTAAACAGATGGTCTACAGGTAGTGTCCCTACATCCTAAAGCAATCAGAATGCCAATATTTGGTTCTATTGTGAATCAGCAGCCTTTTATACAAGGCCTTATTATAGGCGGAAATAGCAAAAAGTGGACTTTTCTTAGAAATATTCACATGGAATACTGGTCCTACCCTTCTATCAGGGGTAGAAAAAACTTCACCTTGTTTTTCCATAGCTTTGACTTGTCCTCTTCATGAAATGGATGGTCAGAAGTTTTCCTTAGATGTCAAAATTCATGAAATGTATTCATGAACATTTGCAAAAAGAAAAAAATAATGCAGAAAAGTCCCTACTAATGTTTGGATTTACATCATATTTGCACAGATTGTCCACAGGTAGGACCCCAACACCCAAAAACAAAACGATATGTTAAAATATGCTGTATTGTGAATCAGCAGGATTTTAGGCTCCTACTGTATGCCTTGTTAAATATTATATTATGAAGTTATTTTTTTCAGAGTTACTTCTAATCCTGATGTATTACTGTAAAATTCCTGCAAACAAAATGACTGCTTAATAACAGGACATGTATTCTGATACCATGTTGTTACCCACTTCATATTCATGTGGAATCTAAGGATGTTTCTCAGGTAGGCCAAATATCCTGATGCCTCAAAATGGAATGACAAAATATAGTTCTATAAGCCTTCTATGGTAGCCAGACTTAAAATGCAGTATGGGCTAAGTAGAATACACTACTGTGTGCCATTCTTAATGAATAATCATCAATCAGCAGCTTATTCTCAATTTCATATATGTATTTACTTTTTTGAGCAGTGTGGGGGGAACTGACTGACGGGTGCCAAACCGTTTTCCATAAGCTGCTGATTGATGATTATTCATTAAGAATGGCACACAAAAAGTGTATTCTACAGCATGTACTTAAGCCATACTGCATTTAGGTTGTATGGGCTTATAGACATATATTTTGTCATTCCTGAGGCTTTGAGGTGTAGAGATATTAGGCCTACCTGAGAATCATAGATTCCATATGAATATGAAGTGGCAGGGTAAAAACATGGTATCAAATTGTATTCCCTGAAGCAGTCATTGTGTTGTATTTGTAGGCATTTTACAGTATTAATCAGGATTAAAAGTAATTCAGATGTTTTTTAATGCCTTTAACCAGGCCTAAGAGCCTATAAAACCCAATTCACAATACAAGCCAATTTTAATATATTTGTCTGGTGGCTTTGGGGTGTAGGGGTCTTACCTGTAGACAATCTGGGCAAATATGATCCCTTTTTCATGCAAAGTGGGGGCAGTTCTGCACTTTCTTGGTGCAGAAACTTTATTGAAGAATGTCATGACCTTTGCAGTCAATGTAAATAGTTTGATGGTTGATAGTTAGATGACAAGTCAAAGTTATGAAAAGGTTTTGTTCTACCTCTGACCAAAATCACAAGTGGATATTCCTATTTCTGCCTTGAATAAGGCCTTATATTATATAAAGGGCTGCTGGGCACTACCTGTAGACCATCTGTGTATAAGTACAATGTGAAAACAACCAGGATGTGGAACTCCCTATTTCAGGGTAGGTGTGTTTTTGCAGTGGTGAGTCACTTCATGGATGAATTTCATGACTTTTGCAGTAAAAGTACAATTTGGGACAATCCATTTCATGAAGAGGAAAAGTCAAAGTTATGGAAAAACAAGGTGACATTTTTTTCTACCCCTGATAGAAGGGTAGGACCAGTATTCCATGTGAATAATTCTAAGAAAAGTCCACTTTTTGCTATTTCCGCCTATAATAAGGCCTTGTATAAAAGGCTGCTGATTCACAATAGAACCAAATATTGGCATTCTGATTGCTTTAGGATGTAGGGACACTACCTGTAGACCATCTGTTTAAGTATGATATAAAACAAAAAACATCAGGTAGAAAATGAGAAAGGATTGACTTCGAACTCCCTTTTTCAGGGTAGGCGTGTTTTGGCAGTGGTGAGTCACTTTGTGGATGAATTTCATGACTTTTGCAGTAAAAGTAAAACTTCTGACCATCCATTTCAGGAAGTGGACATCTTAAAGACGTGGAAAAAACCAATGTCACATCTAGTTCTACCCCTGATAAAGAGCTGGACCACAGTTACAAGTAAATATTGCTCAGAAAAGTCAACTTGTTGCTATTTCCGCCTATTTAAGGCCTTATTTAAAAGGCTGCTGATTCACAAAAGAACCACATATTGGCATTCTGATTGTTTTGGGATGTAGGGACACTACCTGTAGACCATCTGTGCAAGTATGATCTAAAAACAACCAGCAGGTAGAAAATGACAGAGGATTTACTTGGAACTCCCACTTTCAGGGTAGAAGGTTTTTTTGCCTATGTGGTGAGTCACTTCATGGATCAATTTCATGACTTTTGCAGTAAAAGTAAAACTTGGGACAATCCATTTCATGAAGGGGACATCCTAAAGATATGAAAAAACAATGTCCCGTTTTGTTCTACTTCGGGGAGGGGTATAGTCAACTTTTGGGCTTTTGGTTCCTGCACTATTTACAGCAACGAATACTATCAGAATATAGTGCTTTAACGTTTAACCAAAAACGTTTTGTTTTCACCAGAAAATATCTCTTAGCCTACTTTTAAGTACACTATTCAGGTAAATGTACTTTCTTACTGTCCACTACTGGATGATAATATAGACCGGTGGGATTTCTGAAATATGTGATTGTTAGAGGCATTTGGGGGTAAAAGTCGGGAACAAGGCCATTTTACATAATTCAAGGGTGCTGAATCAGAAAAACACTGTTCCCAAGCAAAATTCTTAGTGCTTAACCTCCTAATTTGCATATCAAAATGGCTGCCGATTTTGAAGTATTTCTTAAACAACTCTATAACAAAGCAAGCAAATCTGACAAATAAAGTGTATATATTTATGTTCTGAGGGTCATACAATGTGTGGAAGATATTTGTAATTTAATACATGTAAATAAATGTAAATAAATATGCAAATTAGAGGCCACCATTACATAAAATGATGTACCGTAGTACTCAAACGGTGCAAAAGGTGCATCCCCCTTATTTTGTTCCTAATTATCTGTATTTTTGCCATCCTTAGGACATCTAAAATACATACTTTTTCCCCATGCTAAATGTTTAGTTTTTGACCTTCTAATCTGCATATCTGAATGGCTGCCAAATTAGCAAATTCGCACCTTTATCTTCAATAATTCTTTGGCCAGGCAAGCAAAATTGACAAATGAAGTGTCTACAGTTTCTACAATGTGAGTAAAGAATTTGTAAGTAATATAATATGATAATATAATATAATATAATAATCAGCCTACTCCGAAATATGCAAAATAGCGGCCCCCATAACAGATAACGGTTTAGTACTCTAAAGATACTGTATTGGCCATTGTTGAACGAAAGTCTAGACACTAGACCACATTCATACAAGGAGGTTGATCATCACTCCGTTGCTGACATGCACACATGGCTGTGCATCGTAACCCAGATTTCCGGCATTTGCAACGACGTGTTGTGCATTGCTTATGGCATGCACATGAAATCATTTCTATAGGCTATACTAGCATGGAACAGGTTGGACTAGGCTAGAGTAGGTTGTACTAGGTTGTACTAGACTCTAATACTCTCTATTAGGCTTTACTAGTCCCTTGTCAGCCCTGTAGATACTCAGACCATAGGGACTAACCACTGTGTACACAGGCCATAGCTTGTGTGTGCACGAGCAATAGTTTTGCATGAACCTTTGTAGACCATAGTACAGATCTGCCTTGTACAGTCTAATATAGCCTAGTACAGCCTAGCAAAGCCTACTAGAGATTAAAAAATCACACCCTGTGTGAAGGTAGCGGCGCCTTTGATACATTTTGTCATCGATATGTGTTTATAGCCATGTGTCGCGTGAAGCTTGACCAATCACTTTGTTGACGCACCTGACCAATCAGAACGTTGACGCACACGGACAAAGTCAGGTATAGAGCGGCTAGAGCCGCTAAAAATTCTATTAGAGACCAGTAGAGTCTAGTACTGTACAGCCTAGTACATCCAAGACTAGTCCAGCCTTTTGGGAGAACAGACTAGGGGAGGGTGGTATAGGCTATACTAGCATGGAACAGGCCGGACTAGGCTAGACTAGGTTGTAATAGGCTGTACTAGACTCTAATAGGCTCTATTAGGCTGTACTAGGCTCTTGTCCGCCCTGTAGATCCTCAACCCATAGGGACTAACCACTGTGTACACGGGCAATAGCTTGTGTGTGCACGAGAAATAGTTTTGCATGAACATTTGTAGGCCAAAGTAAAGTACTGCCTTCTATAGCCTAATAGAGCCCAGTAAAGCCTAGCAAAGGCTGCTAGAGCTGAAAGCAGACCATTAGAGCCCAGCAGAGACTAGTACAGTAAAACCTAGTACACCCAGGTCTAGCCTAGTCCAGCCTGGTGGGAGAACATAATAGGGGAGGGGGTACCAGGCTATGCTAGGACTGATAAGGCTGGACTAGGATAGATGAGGCTGTACTAGGCTGTACTAGACTCTAATAGGCTATATTAGGCTGTACTATGCTCTTGTCAGCCCTGTAGATCCTCAACCCATAGGGACTAACCACTGTGTACACGGGCAATAGCTTGTGTGTGCACAAGCAATAGTTTTGCATGAACCTTTGTAGACCATAGTACAGATCTGCCTTGCACAGCTTAATAGAGCCTAGTACAGCCTAGCACAGCCTACTAGAGCTTAAAACAGCCTATTATAGACCAGTAGAGTCTAGTATAGTACAACCTAGTACACCCATGACTAGTCCAGCCTTTTGGGAGAACAGAATAGGGGAGGGGGTACAAGGCTATGCTAGGACTGATAAGGCTGGACTAGGATAGATTAGGCTGTACTAGGCTGTACTAGACTATACTAGGCTCTATTAGGCTGTGCTAGGCTCTTGTCAGCCCTGTAGATACTCAGACCATTGGGACTAACCACTGTGAACATGGGCAATAGCTTGTGTGTGCACAAGCAATAGTTTTGCATGAACCTTTGTAGACCATAGTACAGATCTGCCTTGTACAGCCTAATATAGCATTGTACAGACCAGCACAGCCTACTGGAATTTAAAACAGTCTATTAGAGACCAGTAGAGACTACAACATCAAAGCCTAGTACACCCAGGTCTAGCCTAGTCCAGCCTTCTGATGGAACAGACTAGGGGACGGCGATATAGGCTATACTAGCATGGAACAGACTGGACTAGTTAAGACTAGGTTGTACTAGGCTCTATTAGGTTGTACTAGGCTGTGCTAGTCCCTTGTCAGCCCTGTAGATACTCAGACCATTGGGATTAACCACTGTGTACACGGGCAATAGTTTGTGTGTGCACCACCAATAGTTTTGCATGAACATTTGTAGGCCAAAGTAAAGTACTGCCTTCTATAGCCTAATAAAGCCAAGTACAGCCTAGCAAAGCCTGCTAGAGCTGAAAACAGACTATTAGAGCCCAGCAGAGTCTAGTACAGTAAAGCCTAGTACACCCAGGTCTAGCCTAGTCCTAGGACTAGGCAGTAATAGGCTGGACTAGGCTGTACTAGGCAGGGCCCATCGGGGGTGGGGGGGGACACAAGCCTGTATGGCAATCAACTGAAAAGTTAGGCTACATAGCTTAAACAATTTCAGCCTTTCCCTGTTGGCCGTCTAAGCGCATCTAGGAAGTTTCATAGGTTTTTGATGCTGGGAATTGGAGTTATGGCTGTTTAAAGCCCAGCCAATAGGAACACAGAGGGGCGGGGCTTAATACATTTCAGCTAGTCCCTGTTGGCCGTCTAAGTGTACCTATAGCCATCCCCATCCCACTCTATATAGTTGTGTTGAAAGTAGTTTGTGTTCAGTTATCAGTACCAGTTCTGTGGCTCTAACTCATTCTGGGGGTGAGTTATACATGGGGGCAATTTATTTTTTGGTCATCAGGGGCCAAATGTACCAGGATTTTTCCATGATCTAAATATGTATTTTAGATGTCTTAAGGATGGTAAAAATACAGATAAGTAGAAATAAAATAAAATAAAATAAGGGGGATGCGGATGGATCACTTTAAGTACAAAACCGTTTTCTGTAATAGTGGCCTCTAATTTGCATATTTATTTACATTATTTACATTTATTTACATATATTACATTATAAATACCTTCCACACATTGTCTGACCCTCAGAATATAAATATATACACTTTATTTGTCAGATTTGATTGCTTTGTTATAGAGTTATTTAAGAAATACTTCAAAATCGGCAGCCATTTTGATATGCAAATTAGGAGGTTAAGCACTAATCATTTTGCTTGGGAACAGTGTTTTTCTGATTCAGCACCCTTGAATTATGTAAAATGGCCTTGTTCCCAACTTTTACCCCCACATGCCTCTAACCTCCTTATAGAAGCCCTTTTTCTGAAATCCCACCGGTATAATAATATAGTAATTGTAATGATAACTAGAAAAAGTGCTCCTCGGAGCACAACTCTCCGCTGTTGGGAATGTTGGGAATGTTCTATCTGTATAAGTGTCCTATCCGTCCTGTCTGTATAAGTGTCCTATCCCTCCTGTCTGTATAAGTGTCCTATCCGTCCTGTCTATGTAAGTGTCCTATCCGTCCTGTCTGTGTAAGTGTCCTATCCGTCCTGTCTGTGTAAGTGTCCTATCCAATTGTTACAGTATCCGCCATTTCTCAACCATTTCGTGATTGTTCCTGTCTTACCTCACTCTTACCAGACTTGTGTTGGGAATGTTGGGAATGTTCTAATTCTTATGTTCTAACTGTCCTATCCATCCCGTCTGTATAAGTGTCCTATCCGTCTTGTCTGTATAAGTGTCCTATCCGTCCTGTCTATGTAAGTGTCCTATCCCTCCTGTCTGTGTAAGTGTCCTATCCCTCCTGTCTGTATAAGTGTCCTATCCGTCCTGTCTGTATACTGTAAGTGTCCTATCCGTCCTGTCTGTATACTGTAAGTGTCCTATCCGTACTGTCTGTGTAAGTGTCATATCCCTCCTGTCTATGTAAGTGTCCTATCCGTCCTGTCTGTGTAAGTGTTCTATCCGTCCTGTCTGTATAAGTGTCCTAATAAGTGTCCTATCCGTCCGGTCTGTATAAGTGTCCTATCCGTCCTGTCTGTATAAGTGTCCTATCCGTCCTGTCTGTGTACTGTAAGTGTCCTATCCGTCTGTGTAAGTGTCATATCCCTCCTGTCTATATAAGTGTCCTATCTGTCCTATCTGCCAATTATGTATCAGCCATGCAGCCATTTCGTGATGGTTCCTGTCTTACCTCACTTTGACAGTGGCAAAGACACTGTCAAAGTGATGCCATGTATTTATACAGTATTTCACCGTATTGTCACGTGTCACGTGGCAGCGGTGGCCTAGTGGTTAGAGGGGCGGCCTTGATACCGGAAGGTCCCTAGTTCGATTCCCCAATTCATCACATCAATCATGAATCACCGCTGAATAGCCCTTGAGCAAGGCTTCCATGCAGGGTCCGGCTGGAAACAAGCTTCGTACTTAGTCCGACACCCTGGGTAAACAACAAACTTTGCTTTGCTTTGCTTTGCTTTGCTTTGCTTTGCTTTACGTGAGGCTTGACCAATCGGTGTGTCATATTTAGAAAGTGAAAACAATACTCTCCTGCGGAGAGTAATAATAATAATAAGTGGTGGAAAAAGTACTCACATTTTTTACTGTAAATTGTTAAGTAAAAGTATCAATAATGCAATGTAGAAATGCTGTGTTAGAAGTTAGAGTCAGAAATTAAAAATGTACTTGAGTAAAAGTTCACAATTATTGGCATCAAAATTTACTCAAAGCACCAAAAGTCAATTTTCAAATGACTGATATGTATATAGGAACTAAAGTTTTCAAATAACTGTAGTGGAGTAAAAAGAATAACATTTGCTTCTGTCCAATATTAATGATCTGGCTATCAAAGCATACTTTTTTGACCACAGAGAAGCCAGATACCTCTGGAGAGGCTAAGTAGCTTCATTCAACCATACAAGCCCAAATCCAGGGATATGTGCACCCGAACTATACGCAAACTTGACAGTACAGCAGCTAAGAAAAACAATCGTTCAAATCTGGAAACAAGCCCCGAAATTGAAATGAGTGTGCCTCATTTTTTGGAAAAATCCCATTAGCCACCTAAATTTCAAAATGGCCGCCTATTTTATAGATGGCTTCCTTTTATTGGTTACCATATTTATTGTTTACCATATACATTAGTTGTCGATTTTGACATATTTGTCTGGTTGCTTTGGATATTTAGGGTCCTACCTCTAGACAAGTGCAAATAATTATGATAAATGTGCAAATATGGCAAATCCAACCAGTAGGTTGAAAATGGTGCAGGATTAACTTGGAACTCCCTTTTTCCTGGAAGGTGGGGTCTTGAATGAATTGGTTGAATGATTTTATTGAAGAATTTCATGATTTTGCAGTCAAAGTGAAACTTCTGACAAGGACAAGTCAAAGTTATGAAAAAACAAGGTCAGGTTTTTTTCTACCCCTGACAGAAGAGTAGGACCAGAATTACAAGTGAATATTCCTCTAAAATGTACACCTTTTGGTATATCTGCCTATAATAAGGCATTATTCTAAAGGCTGCTATTCAAAATGCAACCAAATATTGGCATTCTGGTTGCTTTTAGATGTAGGGACACTACCTGTAGATCATCTGTGCAAGTATGATGTAATAACCAGCAGGTATGAAATGGCAAAGGAGTGACTTGGAACTCCTTCTTTGTCACTACATGGATACATGTCATGACTTTTGCAACAAAAGTTAAACTTCTGCCCATCCATTTCAATTTCATGAAGAGGACAAGTCAAAAGTTATTAATAAATATGTATTCAGGAGGGTTTTGAACCGGGGAACAGACTATGCAAGCCTGATCTCTAGGGGGAGGGCATTCCAGAGAGTCGGAGCTCTGAAAGCGAAGGCCTGATCAGCATTTTATTTTATTTTTTCTGGGAGAATGGGATTTTGAGTAAAGCTTTGTCTGAGGACCTCAACTTGAACTTTGGTACATATGGCACGGAAGTATAGGATGGGGCCAGACCAGAAATGGTTTTAAAGGTCATTAATACACAATAGGAATGCCAGCGATCAGGACCTGGGCTGCAGCATTCTGAACCAGTTGTAACGTTGAATGGACTTATTGGAGAGAGAGGAATACAGGGAGTTGATCATTATCATTACAATACAAAATTGAGAAAATTGAATTTCCACCACAATTAAAATCTGTCTGTAAATTTGCAAGTTTGCCAATAACAAGGACATGGAGAATGTATTTATAGCTGAAGTTCTTGCAACAGCAGTGTATAGTGTAAAGCATCTAAAGACTATGAAAACTATATATAATTCAAATATTTAATGGTGTTCTCTCATTTTATCTTTTGCCTAGACTTCCTTCGGGTCAAAGTGGAACCAGAGCCTCCACAGATTAAAGAGGAACAAGATGAGCTACTTAAGAGACCAAATGATGGGTTTTTATACAATTTGCACCATGTATTTAGCTCTTCCATTCAGATAGTGGAAGAGCGGCAGCGACTGACGGCAATCTTTGAGGAAAAGTCAGATGAGGAGGAGTTCCTTGGATTTCCTGACCTGGATCATGCTTCAAAATCATCAAAACAAACTCACTCCATGGGGAGACAGACAAGGAAGAAAAACGTTATTTGTACAGAGTGTGGGAAAAGGTTTAAGGATAAGTGGAGTATGACTAGGCACAGGATGATACATACAGGGGAAAAACCATTTACTTGTAAAGTTTGTGGAAAAGGCTGTAGTCAGAAGATTGGTCTAAAAATACACATGCAGACTCATCCAGGGGAAATGCCCTTTAGTTGTACATTGTGCGGCAAAGGCTGTGCGACAAAGCAACTACTACGAATACACACAAGGGTGCATACAGGGGAAAGGCCAGTTGCGTGTACCATTTGTGGCAAAGGCTGTGCTCACACTAGTCAATTAAAGGCGCACATGAGGAGTCACACAGGGGAAAAGCCCTTTATCTGCATAACTTGTGGTAAAGGCTTTAGTGCTGTAAATGCTTTAAAAACACACTGGATGACTCATACAGGGGAAAAACCATATACTTGTAAAGTTTGTGGCAAAGGCTGTAGTCAAAAGATTAATTTACGAAAACACATGCAGACTCATACAGGGGAAAGGCCCTTTGTGTGTACGTTATGTGGCAAAGCATTAGCGTCAAAAAATTCACTACGAATACACACAATGATGCATAAAGGGGAAACGCCCCTTAAGTGTAACGTGTGTGGTAAAGGCTGGCGTGAAATAGCTCAACTAAAAACTCACATGAGGACACATACAGGGGAAAGACCCTTTATCTGCATAGTTTGTGGCTACTGCTTTAGTCAAAGCGCTCATTTAAAAAAACACATGAGGAGAAAACACACAAGGGGAAAGTTTGTAACATTTTAAAAACAGCATTTTAATTAAGTTTTCACAGCCATATGTAACCCAGGCTTGAAATGACCCTGCCTGAATTTAAAATAATTCATGGGATTAAAGAAGTTAATTTTAGTTGACTTATAAAGTGCTAAAAACGATTAAAAGTGCATTTGAAATACATACACTTAAGTTATATGAATATACCTAAAATGTTGCTCTACAAGTCTGTTTAAAATGCAAAACAAGCTAAATAAATGAAAGGAAAAAACGTTGCCAAACAAACAACAAGGTGCCTTACAGGTTTCTGCAAAAGGTTAAAACTACCTGGCTCTACCTGTTGATTGCCTCCCCAAGTGGCCAATCAGTGAGCCTGTGAGCCGTTTATGACCAGCCCACTAGTTGTACTTCCTGTTACTATATAAGCAGAGAACTTCCTTTTCCTGTTCAGAAAAACATGGTGGTTCTTCATGTGCTGTTGTTTACAAAGACACAGAGACAATCTTTTGCAATCCACTTGAGCAGTGTGAGACCAAGGTGTGCAAATCACTGACCAGCCAGGTGATTTTGCAGTGTGTGCCCATTCATTCATTGATCAGCGGTCAGGTTTTTTATTATTGGGTGATTCAGATTCCAACCATCATCTACTCCTGGAGTGCTTCACGTGGAGAAGAGGACAATGCTTCCCTTCCATTCACTGAAGAGCCCAGGTGCATGTGAGACTCCACCGTCTCCATACCCAACGTCAACGATCCCCAGATCTAGATTCCCAGTTCATACTGGGTGGCGAGCTAACCAACCTACGAGTCTGGACACTGATGGTGATTCCCCTCCCTCACGGATTGTGTGGTAGGACAAATCAGAACACTGTCAGGATTCAGATAAAGGGCCCCAACGAGAACACAAACCTTATAATTTGGGAAAGAGGGTTTTCTATATTTTTGCCGGCTTTTCTTTTTGTTTATTATTTTTCATATGCTGCAGCTGTTGTAAATTTCTATATTGTGATTTGTAATAATAAGTGGCCACCACAATCCAATTCATCATTGTCTGTGTCATTATTGATATGCAACACTGGCTCTTAAAAACACTAGAGTTTTCTGATATTAGCCCAGATATTGACATAAACACTATTGACTACTACTTACCTGTTTTACCTATTACTAGTTCCGTAACTAGGGGTTACACATAGGTCCTGCATTTGTGTTGGATCATTCAATTATCGTTGTCATTCAAAGTGCAAGTCGGTTATGGAAATATTGTACTTACCATGACTAAAATAAAATTGTGAAAAATACAGGTATGGGCATTCATTTGTTGAAATATTTTGATGTCAAGATGATGTGACCACCAATTTAAAATTGTGTGAAAATGACTTAACTTCTGACACCTTTGGCAAGATGTGTTTTTTTTTCTAATGTATTTGCCTGAACAAGCTCATATGTATGATTAAAACTATCTACAGCTCACTAATTAGTTACTTACTATTACAGCCACAATCCCCCCAAAGAAATATTCAACAACAAAAAAACATTTTTGTTTCTATTTATTGTAGAGCTGTAGACAATAACAATAGATTAAAGCAGTGGTTCTAAACCCGTGGGTTGGGATCCCAAGGGGGTTACTGCATCAAAAGTAGTCAACAAACTATACTATAAAAAGTGGTCAAACATTGTCAAATAATATGAGAATGTTTTTTTGTTGTTGAAAATAGCCGAGCTTGTGGGTTGTAGATCGGCTTGTAGATTGGCTATTTTCACTATTTATCTGTGGAACCTAGTCAAACTAAATTGAATGCCTCAACTCCTACATTACACGTGCTTATCAGGGTGGGGGATCCCCAGTTAAAATTTGATTATTTGTGGTGTCCCGTCCTGAAAAGGTTGAGAACCACTGGAGTAGAGCACATTCCTCATGATAGGCTTACAAACAGTACAGTATACAAACACTTCAAATGAAATGCCGCTCCTACGCATCAACTGTGTTTAGAATTTGAACAATGTGTTTATATCAGAATCAAACCAGCAATCGCTGATACACACACACGCACACATGCACGCGTGTGTGTGCGCAAGCACACGCATGCATACAACAACCTGATTGTTGTTTTGCATCCAAATTTAACTGGTTACATAGTATTTAAAACATTGGAGTATTCCAGTAAGCACTGTTGGGGTCATTATCCACAAGTGGAAGGATCATCACTCTACCATCAAAAGAGTCACACACAGGAGCTCCAAACAAGATTATGTCAGCTGGTGTCCTGCTTTTCCTTGCCTTGATCTACTGCTTTTTCTTGGTGTGTTCAATACTTGCATTGCCATCTTGCGAGGGTACTGACTTATTCATGGGTGTGTTTTTGGCGTTGCACTTATTAAAACCAACACTGGTTTGATGCTGATCAGAATCAGTTATCTGACAAGTAGTATTATGGGTCCAAATATCGAATCTTAGACCTCCTGATCTGCTCACAAACGATTGGGGTAACACCAATAATAATAATAATAACTAGAATAATAACCTCTAGTCCCAACCTCACGACCCACCTGCTGTCAAATAGAAAGCCTTTCTTATCAGTGGTGGGACCGCCATCGCCATTGGGCCGCCTGTACTGTGGGTAACCATGGCCATCATGACGCAGTCGAGTGTTGTCACTGCTGTCCTTGAAATATGTTCATTAGTACACCGTCACTCTTTCAGTTTGCCGTAATTGTGATAAAGAGGTCAAACTTCCTGTATCTGGTTGCTATGGCAACCTGCCAGATCAGGCTGAGGGTCTGATAGGAGTCTGATCACTGATCGAGGTGGGTAAGATGCCTAAATAATAGCCAGGGCTTTGATCAACAGTCTGTGGCAGGTCTTGGAGGCATGCGGAGTGATCCTGTGCTTGCAAATCCCGGACGAACTTCGGAGCTTTTGTCAATTATAGTAGTAAGATAAGATCATAATAATAATAATAATAATAATAAAGCTTTATTTATATAGCACCTTTTGAAACACAATTACAAAGTGCTTTGCAGAGAATCAGAGGATTTATACCGGGTCACATACTCTGCAAGCCTGATCTGTAGGGGGAGGGCATTCCAGAGAGTCGGAGCTCTGAAAGCGAAGGCCTGATCACCTTTTGTTCTTTTCCACTTTGGTACATATGGCTTGAGTAGGTCGGGGGTATAGGATGGGGCCAGGCCAGAAATGGCCTTAAAGGTTATTAATACACATTTAAAATCAATTGTGAAAGTGATTGGGAGCCAATGTAGGGATTCCAGAATTGGTAAGATGTGATCATACTTTTTTGAGCTGGTCAGGACCTGGGCTGCAGCATTCTGAACCAGTTGTAACGTTGAATGGACTTATTGGAGAGACAGGAATACAGGGAGTTGATGATTATCATTACAATACAAAATTGAGACTGTAAAATGTCCACCACAATTAAAGTGTGTCGGAGAATTTGAATGGTTGCTGTCAATAACAAGGACATGGAGAATGTATTTACAGCTGAAGTTCTTGCAACAGCAGTGTATCTTGTAAAACATCTAAACACTGTATGAAAAGAAAAATCTAATATTTAATGGTGTTTTCTCATTTTATCTTTTGCCTAGACTTCCTTCGGGTCCAAGTGGAACCAGAGCCCCCACAGATTAAAGAGGAACAAGATGAGCTACTTAAGAGACCAAATGATGGGTTTTTATATTCTCGGCACCATTTATTTAGCTCTTCCACTCAGAAAGTGGAAGAGCAGCAGCGCCGGCGGCTGACTGCAATCTTTGAGGAGAAGTCAGATGAGGAGGAGTTCCTTGGATTTCCTGACCCGGATCATATTTCAAAATCATCGAAACAAACTCACTCCATGGGGAGACGGACAGGGAAGAAAAACTGTATTTGTACAGAGTGTGGGAAAGGGTTTAGGGATAAGAATGACCTGAATAGGCACACAATGATACATACAGGAGAAAAAACATTTACTTGTAAAGTTTGTGGCAAAGGCTTTCGTCATAAGATTGATCTAAGAATACACATGCAGACTCATACAGGGGAAATGCCCTTTCGTTGTACATTATGTGGCAAAGGCTGTGCGACAAAGCACCTACTACGAATACACACAAGGGTGCATACAGGGGAAAGGCCAGTTACGTGTACCATTTGTGGCAAAGGCTGTGCTCACACTGGTCAATTAAAGGCACACATGAGAAGTCACACAGGGGAAAAGCCCTTCCTTTGCATAACTTGTGGTAAAGGCTTTAGTGCTGTAAATGCTTTAAAAACACACTGGATTACTCATACAGGGGAAACCCCCTTTACTTGTAAAGTTTGCGGCAAAAGTTGTAGTCAAAAGATCAATTTAAAAAGTCACATGCAGACTCATACAGGGGAAAGACCCTTTATTTGTACATTATGTGGCAAAGGCTGTGCGACAAAGCAACAACTACAAATACACACAAGGATCCATACAGGGGAAAGGCCCTTTAAGTGTAACGTGTGTGGTAAAGGCTTTAGTGAAATGCGTCAACTAAAAACTCACATGACGACGCATACAGGGGAAAGACCCTTTATCTGCATAGTTTGTGGCTACTGCTTTAGTCAAAGCGCTCATTTAAAAAAACACATGAGGAGAAAACACACAAGGGGAAAGTTTGTAACATTTTAAAAACAGCATTTTAATTAAGTTTTCACAGCCATGGGTCCTGCATGTGTGTTGGATAATTCAATTATCGTTGTCATTCAAAGTGCAAGTCGGTTATGGAAATATTGTATTTACCATGACTAAAATAAAAATGTGAAAAATACAGGTATGGGCATTCAATTTGTTGAAATATTTTGATGTCAAGATGATGTGACCACCAATTTACATGTTTAAAATTGTGTGAAAATGACTTAACTTCTGACACCTTTGGCAAGATATGTGTTTTTTAAATGTATTTGCATGAACAAGCTCATATGTATGATTAAAGCTATCTACAGCTCACTAATTAGTTACTTACTATTACAGCCACAATCCCCCCAAAGAAATATATAAAAATAAAAATAAAAACATTTTTGTTTTTATTTATTGTAGGGCTGTAGACAATAACAATATATTAAAGCAGTGGTTCTAAAGCCGTGGGTTGGGACCCCAAGGGGGTTACTGCATCAAAAGTAGTCAACAAACTATACTATAAAAAGTGGTCAAAATTGGCTAAATTGTCAAATAATATGAGAACTTTTTTTTAATAGCCGCGCTTGTGGGTTGTAGATCGGCTTGTAGATTGGCTATTTTCACTATTTATCTGTGGAACCTAGTCAAACTAAATTGAATGCCTCAACTCCTACATTACAAGTGCTTATCAGGGTGGGGGGTCCCCCGTTAAAATATGATTATTTGGGGGGGTCACGGTCTGAAAAGGTTGAGAACCACTGGAGTAGAGCACATTCCTAATGATAGGCCTACAAACAGTACAGTATACAAACACTTCAGATGAAATGCCACTCCTACGCTTCAACTGTGTTTAGAATTTGAACAATGTGTTTATATCAGAATCAAACCAGCAATCACTGACACACACACACACACACACACACACACACACACACACACACACACACACACACACATGCACGCGTGTGTGTCTGTGTGTGTGTGTGTGTATGTGTGTGTGTGTGTGTGTGTGTGTGTGTGTGTGTGTGTGTGTGTGTGTGTGTGTGTGTGTGTGTGTGTGCGTGCGCGAGCACACGCATGCATGCACACACTTACACACATGCATAAAACAACCTGATTGTTGTTTTGCATCCAAATTTAACTGGTTACATAGTATTTAAAAGAACATTGGAGTATTCCAGTAAGCACTGTTGGGGTCATTATCCACAAGTGGAAGGATCATCACTCTACCATCAAAAGAGTCACACACAGGAGCTCCAAACAAGATTATGTCAGCTGGTGTCCTGCTTTTCCTTGCCTTGATCTACAGATTTTTTCTTGGTGTGTTCAATACTTGCATTGCCATCTTGCGAGGGCACTGACTTATTCATGGGTGTGTTTTGGGCGTTTCACCTATAAAACCAAACACTGGTTTGATACTGATCAGAATCAGTTATCTGACCAGTAGTATGATGGGTCCTAATATCTAATCTTAGACCTCCTGATTTTTTTACAGGGGCACGGTGGCGCAGTTGGTAGCGCTGTCACCTCACAGCTAGAAGGGGTCCTGGGTTCGATTCCCGCCGGGGACGCTGTGGGCGCTGGGGGCGTGTCTTCTCCTCCGCGTCATCAGCGCCCATACCCTTGGTGGGGTTGGCGAAAGGGCCTACTCTGTGTGGAGTTTGCATGTTCTCCCCGTGTCTCCTCGGGTAGTTAATACCCTCACAAAAACATGTAGTAATCCTGGTCACTATACTGCCTCCCCCTGGTCAGCCGGGGCGCCTGATGGAGGGGAAGGGAACTGGTTGGAATAACGTGTTCCTTCCACGCGCTACGTCCAACCAGGGAAACTCTCCCCTGTCAGGTGACAAGAAGGTCAGTTGGCTCTCATGCATTGAAGGAGGCATGAACTCGGCCCTGGCCTCCCTAGGCTGGTGGGGGGGGGGGGGTGTAGTGCCCAGGATCACTTAGCAAATTGGCACCGGGTGTAAAAAGGGTTACAAAATCGTGGGATAAAAATTATTAAAAAAAAAAAAAAAGACCTCCTGATTTGCTCACAAACGATTGGGGTAACTCCAATAATAATAATAATAATAATAATAATAACAATAAAGCTTTATTTATATACCACCTTTTGAAACAAAATTACAAAGTGCTTTGCAGAGAATCAGAGGATTTATACCGGGTCACATACTCTGCAAGCCTGATCTGTAGGGGGAGGGCATTCCAGAGAGTCGGAGCTCTGAAAGCGAAGTTCTGATCACCTTTTGTTCTTTTCTGGGATAATGGGATTTCGAGTAGAGCTTTGTCTGAGGACCTCAAATTGCACTTTGGTACATATGGCTTGAGTTGGTCGGGGGTATAGGATGGGGCCAGACCATAAATGGCCTTAAAGGTTATTAAAACACATTTAAAATCAATTGTGAAAGTGATTGGGAGCCAATGTAGGGATTCCAGAATTGGTAAGATGTGATCATAGTTTTTTGAGCCGGTCAGGACCTGGGCTGCAGCATTCTGAACCAGTTGTAACATTGAATGGACTTATTGGAGAGACAGGAATAAAGGGAGTTGATAATTATCATTACAATACAAAATTGAGACTGTAAAATTTCCACCACAATTAAAGTGTGTCGGAGAATTTGAATGGTTGCTGTCAATAACAAGGACATGGAGAATGTATTTACAGCTGAAGTTCTTGCAACAGCAGTGTATCTTGTAAAACATCTAAACACTGTATGAAAAGAAAAATCTAATATTTAATGGTGTTCTCTCATTTTATCTTTTGCCTAGACTTCCTTCGGGTCCAAGTGGAACCAAAGCCCCCACAGATTAAAGAGGAACAAGATGAGCTACTTAAGAGACCAAATGATGGGTTTTTATACTCTCGGCACCATTTATTTAGCTCTTCCACTCAGAAAGTGGAAGAGCAGCAGCGCCGGCGGCTGACGGCAATCTTTGAGGAGAAGTCAGATGAGGAGGAGTTCCTTGGATTTCCTGACCCGGATCATGCTTCAAAATCATCAAAACAAACTCACTCCATGGGGAGACGGACAGGGAAGAAAAACTGTATTTGTACAGAGTGTGGGAAAGGGTTTAGGGATAAGAATGACCTGAATAGGCACACAATGATACATACAGGAGAAAAACCATTTACTTGTAAAGTTTGTGGTAAAGGCTTTCGTCATAAGATTGGTCTAAGAATACACACGCAGACTCATACAGGGGAAATGCCCTTTCGTTGTACATTATGTGGCAAAGGCTGTGCGACAAAGCACCTACTACGAATACATACAAGGGTGCATACAGGGGAAAGGCCAGTTACTTGTACCATGTGTGGCAAAGGCTGTGCTCACACTGGTCACTTACAGGCACACATGAGGAGTCACACAGGGGAAAAGCCCTTCCTTTGCATAACTTGTGGTAAAGGCTTTAGTGCTGTAAATGCTTTAAAAACACACTGGATGACTCATACAGGGGAAACTCCCTTTACTTGTGAAGTTTGTGGCAAAAGTTGTAGTCAACAGATCAATTTAAAAAGTCACATGCGGACTCATACAGGGGAAAGGCCCTTTATTTGTACATTATGTGGCAAAGGCTGTGCATCAAAGCAACAACTACGAATACACACAAGGATGCATGCAGGGGAAAGGCCCTTTAAGTGTAACGTGTGTGGTAAAGGCTGTAGTGAAATGGGTCATCTAAAAACCCACATGAGGACGCATACAGGGGAAATACCCTTTATTTGCACAGTTTGTGGCTACTGCTTTAGTCTAAGCGCTCATTTAAAAAAAACACATGAGGAGAAAACACACAAGGGGAAAGTTTGTAACATTTTAAAAACAGCATTTTAATTAAGTTTTCACAGCCATGGGTCCTGCATGTGTGTTGGATCATTCAATTATCGTTATCATTCAAAGTGCAAGCGGTTATGGAAATATTGTACTTACCATGACTAAAATAAAAATGTGAAAAATACAGGAATGAGCATTCATTTGTTGAAATATTTTCATGTCAAGTTGATTTGACGACAAATTTAAATATTTAGAATTGTGTGTAAATTAGTTATAACTTAACTTCTGACACCTTTGGCAAGCTATGTGTTTTTTTATGTATTTACATGAACAAGCTCATATTTATGATTAAAACTATCTACAGCTTTCTAATTAGCTACTACAGCCACAATCCTCCCAAAGAAATATTCAACAAAAAAAAACATTTTCGTTTCTATTTATTATAAAGTTGTAGGAATGACTTAATGCCAAAATCGAACAACCTATGTATCTTACAGATTTGATTGAAACAACAATAGATTAAAGCAGTTGTTCTAAACCCGTGGGTTGGGACCCCAAGGGGGTTACTGCATCAAAAGTAGTCAACAAACTATACTATAAAAAGTGGCCAAACATTGGCCAAATTGTCAAATAATATGAGAAAGAGGCAACCATTTTGAAAATAGCCGAGCTTGTGGGTTGTAGATCCAGAGGAGGATTACCCAACGGGCCGACTGGGCCCAGGCCCAGGGGCCCCTGAGCTAGGGGGGCCCCTGAGCTTGAGCCTTTTTTTTTTTTTTATAAAAAAAAATGTTAACATATTTTTTTTAACAATTTTAACATAAAAAAAACCTAATAATTTCCATTATTAACCGCAATATAACCGAAAAATGTCTTTGTATTTAAGTTATAGGTAAAACATGCATTATATTAGCCTATCTGCCGCCGTGCACAGACGTTTTTAACCGAAAGAAACCCTATTAATTTCCATTATTAACCGCAATATAACCGAAAAATGTCTTTGTATTTAAGTTATAGGTAAAACATGCATTATATTAGCCTATCTGCCGCCGTGCACAGACGTTTTTAACCGAAAAAAAACCTATTAATTTCTATTATTAACCGAGATTTAACCGCGAGATTTCGCGCGCGCGCTTTGCGCGCGCGGGGGTGTGTGCACGCACGCGCGCTGCGCGCGCGTGCACCCACGGAAGGGGGCGGGGGGGCCTTTTGCGTGTCTCGGCCCAGGGGCCCGTTTCTTCCTAATCCGCCTATGTGTAGATCGGCTTGTAGATTGGCTATTTTCACTATTTATCTGTGGAACCTAGTCAAACTAAATTGAATGCCTCAACTCCTACATTACAAGTGCTTATCAGGGTGGGGGGTCCCCAGTTCAAATATGATTATTTGGGGGGGTCACGGCCTGAAAAGGTTGAGAACCACTGGAGTAGAGCACATTCCTAATGATAGGCCTACAGCCAGTACAGTATACAAACATTTCAAATGAAATACCGCTCCGACGCATCAACTGTGTTTAGAATTTGAACAATGTGTTTATATCAGAATCAAACCAGCAATCACTGATACACACACACACACACACACACACACACACACACACACACACACACACACACACACACACACACGCACAAATGCACACATGCACACATGCACGTGTGTGTGTGCGCAAGCACACGCATGCATACAACAACCTGATTGTTGTTTTGCATCCAAATTTAACTGGTTACATAGTATTTAAAACATTGGAGTATTCCAGTAAGCACTGTTGGGGTCATTATCCACAAGTGGAAGGATCATCACTCTACCATCAAAAGAGTCACCCACAGGAGCTCCAAACAAGATTATGTCAGCTGGTGTCCTGCTTTTCCTTGCCTTGATCTACTGCTTTTTCTTGGTGTGTTCAATACTTGCATTGCCATCTTGCGAGGGCACTGACTTATTCATGGGTGTGTTTTGGGCGTTGCACTTATTAAAACCAACACTGGTTTGATGCTGATCAGAATCAGTTATCTGACAAGTAGTATGATGGGTCCAAATATCGAATCTTAGACCTCCTGATCTGCTCACAAACGATTGGGGTAACACCAATAATAATAATAATAATAAACTAAACTAGAATAATAACCTCTAGTCCCAACCTCAAAACCGACCTGCTGTCAAATAGAAAGCCTTTCTTATCAGTGGTGGGACCGCCATCGCCATTGGGCCGCCTGTACTGTGGGTAACCATGGCCATCATGACGCAGTCGAGTGTTGTCACTGCTGTCCTTGAAATATGTTCATTAGTACACCGTCACTCTTTCAGTTTGCCGTAATTGTGATAAAGAGGTCAAACTTCCTGTATCTGGTTGCTATGGCAACCTGCCAGATCAGGCTGAGGGTCTGATAGGAGTCTGATCACTGATCGAGGTGGGGTAAGATGCCTAAATAATAGCCAGGGCTTTGATCAACAGTCTGTGGCAGGTCTTGGAGGCATGCGGAGTGATCCTGTGCTTGCAAATCCCGGACGAACTTCGGAGCTTTTGTCAATTATAGTATTATTATTATTATTATTATATTAAGATAAGATCATAATAATAATAATAATAATAATAATAACTAGAAAAAGTGCTCCTCGGAGCACAAGTCTCCGCCAGCAGACTTGTGTTGGGAATGTTGGGAATGTTCTACTTCTAGGAATGTTCTGCTTCTTATGTTCTAATTCTAACAAAAAATCACACCTGTGTGAAGGTAGCGGCGCCTTTGATATATTTTGTCATAGATATTTGTTTCTACTAGAGAAACAATATTAAATCTCTGTCAATTTATTTCAAGGCTTCCATTGGCACTAAATAGTGCCATTGGAAGTGAATCACCAAATACATTCCAAGGTAAGTGGCAAAAACTGATCTGTCATAGCTGATAGAGTGGGTACCTAAAAAATAAACTTTAGCCAAATGAATAATAAAATTAAATTATTAAATATTTCTAGATATTACTCATTGTTTATTTAGTCATTGTTTATATAGACATCTAATTCTATATTCATGACATCATAGTGATGTCATGAATAGTAACATAGTGATGTCATGAATAGTGACCAATCAGAACGTTGACGCACCTGACCAATCAGAACGTTGACGCACCTGACCAATCAGAACGTTGGCGAGCCTGACCAATCAGAACGTTGACGCAAAAGCCAGGCATAGAGGGCTAATATCCGCTCTATAACTAAAGGTATAGAGCGGCTAGCGCCGCTAAAAATAGAACATGTTACTGTGTCATAGTAACATGACACAAGTGTCCTATCCGTCCTGTCTATGTAAGTGTCCTATCCGTCCTGTCTATGTAAGTGTCCTATCCGTCCTGTCTGTATAAGTGCCCTATCCGTCCTGTCTGTGTAAGTGTCATATCCCTCCTGTCTAGGTAAGTGTCCTATCTGTCCTATTGTGTCCTACAAAAAGTAGAACATGTTACTGTGTCATAGTAACATGACACAAGTGTCCTATCCGTCCTGTCTACGTAAGTGTCCTATCTGTCCTGTCTGTATAAGTGTCCTATCTGTCCTGTTTGTGTAAGTGTCATATCCCTCCTGTCTATGTAAGTGTCCTATCTGTCCAATTATGTATCCCGTCCTATACAGACAGGACGGATAAGTGTCCTATCCGTCTTGTCTGTATAAGTGTCCTATCTGTCCTGTCTATGTAAGTGTCCTATCCGTCCTGTCTGTGTAAGTGTCCTATCTGGTCTGTCTGTGTAAGCGAGTGTACATGTCTGTGTAAGCGTCACTTTGAAAGTGGCAAAGACACTTTCAAAGTGACGCCATGTATTTATAGGCCGCTATGCGTCACTAGCCAATCAGATCACAGTATTTCACTGTATTGTCACGTGTCACGTGAGGCTTGACCAATCGGTGTGTCATATTTAGAAAGTGAAAACAATAGTCTCCTGGCGGAGACTAATAATAATAACTAATAATAATAATAACTAGAAAAAAGTGCTCCTCGGAGCACAAGTCTCCGCCAGCAGACTTGTGTTGGGAATGTTGGGAATGTTCTACTTCTAGGAATGTTCTGCTTCTTATGTTCTAATTCTAACAAAAAATAGAACATGTTACTGTGTCATAGTAACATGACACAAGTGTCCTATCCGTCCTGTCTATGTAAGTGTCCTATCCATCCTGTCTATGTAAGTGTCCTATCCGTCCTGTCTGTATAAGTGTCCTATCCGTCCTGTCTGTGTAAGTGTCATATCCCTCCTGTCTATGTAAGTGTCCTATCTGTCCTATTGTGTCCTACAAAAAGTAGAACATGTTACTGTGTCAGTAACATGACACAAGTGTCCTATCCGTCCTGTCTATGTAAGTGTCCTATCTGTCCTGTCTGTATAAGTGTCCTATCTGACATCGACATCACTCGCCTCCTCCAAGACGCACATGAACAATTGGACCGCGACTACTTCCGGTTCGAAGTCTGGGAGTGAGCTAGTGGCCGGATTTTCGGTATTGGAATCTGGCTTATGACTCTTTCAAAGTGACACATGTATTTATAGGTCGCTATCCCTCCTGTCTATGTAAGTGTCCTATCCATCCTGTCTGGGTAAGTGTCCTCTTCCGTCCTGTCTGTGTAAGTGTCCTATCCCTCCTGTCTGTATAAGTGTCCTATCCGTCCTGTCTATGTAAGTGTCCTATCCATCCTGTCTGTGTAAGTGTCCTATCCGTCATGTCTGTATAAGTGTCCTATCCGTCCTGTCTGTGTAAGTGTCATATCCCTCCTGTCTATATAAGTGTCCTATCTGTCCTATCTGTCCAATTATGTATCCTATATAATTGTTACAGTATCCACCATTTCTCAGCCATTTCGTGATGGTTTCTGTCTTACCTCACTTTGAAAGTGGCAAAAACACTTTCAAAGTGACGCCATGTATTTATAGGCCGCTATGCGTCACTAGGCAATCAGATCACAGTATTTCACCGTATTGTCACGTTCTCCCACTCGGTCACCGTATGGACCGACTGGGAGGGAGCGAGTGGCCGGATTTTCGGTATTGGAATCTGGCTTATGACTCTTTCAAAGTGACACATGTATTTATAGGTCGCTATCCCTCCTGTCTATGTAAGTGTCCTATCCATCCTGTCTGGGTAAGTGTCCTCTTCCGTCCTGTCTGTGTAAGTGTCCTATCCCTCCTGTCTGTATAAGTGTCCTATCCGTCCTGTCTATGTAAGTGTCCTATCCGTCCTGTCTGTGTAAGTGTCCTATCCGTCCTGTCTGTGTAAGTGTCCTATCCGTCCTGTCTGTATAAGTGTCCTATCCGTCCTGTCTGTGTAAGTGTCATATCCCTCCTGTCTCTATAAGTGTCCTATCTGTCCTATCTGTCCAATTATGTATTCCTATATAATTGTTACAGTATCCACTATTTCTCAGCCATTTCGTGATGGTTTCTGTCTTACCTCACTTTGAAAGTGGCAAAAACACTTTCAAAGTGACGCCATGTATTTATAGGCCGCTATGCGTCACTAGCCAATCAGATCACAGTATTTCACCGTATTGTCACGTGTCACGTGAGGCTTGACCAATCGGTGTGTCATATTTAGAAAGTGAAAACAATAGTCTCCTGGCGGAGACTAATAATAATAATAAATATAGCTGCAAGCAGCAATGAGCGGTTTCGAGAATAATGGCAGACTGGCAGACTGTGACAGAGTGGCAGACTGGCAGACTGGCAGACTTTGACAGAGTGGCAGACTGGCAGACTGGCAGACTGTGACAGAGTGGCAGACTGGCAGACTGGCAGACTGTGACAGACTGTGGCAGACTGGCAGACTGGCAGACAGACAGACTGTGGCAGACTGGCAGACTGGCAGACAGACAGACAGACAGACAGACAGACAGACAGTGACAGAGTGGCAGACTGGCAGACTGTGACAGACTGGCAGACTGGCAGACTGTGACAGAGTGGCAGACAGACAAACAGACAGACTGTGACAGAGTGGCAGAGTGGCAGACTGGCAGACAGACAGACAGACAGTGACAGAGTGGCAGACTGGCAGACAGACAGACTGTGGCAGACTGGCAGACTGGCAGACAGACAGACAGTGACAGAGTTGCAGACTGGCAGACAGACAGACAGACTGTGACAGAGTGGCAGACTGGCAGACTGGCAGACAGACAGACAGTGACAGAGTGGCAGACTGGCAGACAGACAGACAGTGACAGAGTGGCAGACTGGCAGACAGACAGACTGTGACAGAGTGACAGAGTGACAGAGTGGCAGACTGGCAGACTGGCAGACTGGCAGACAGACAGTGACAGAGTGGCAGACTGGCAGACAGACAGACAGTGACAGAGTGGCAGACTGGCAGACAGACAGACAGTGACAGAGTGGCAGAGAGAGAGAGAGAGAGAGAGAGAGAGAGAGAGAGAGAGAGAGAGAGAGAGAGAGAGAGAGAGAGAGAGAGAGAGAGAGAGAAAAGAAAGAGAGAGAGAGAGGGGGGGAGAGAGAGAGAGAGAGAGAGAGAGAGAGAGAGAAAAGAAAGAGAGAGAGAGAGGGAGAGAGAGAGAGGGAGAGAAAAGAAAGAGAGAGAGAGAGGGAGAGAGAGAGAGAGGGAGAGAGAGAGAGAGAGAGGCAGTGAGAAAGAGAGGCAGTAAGAGAGAGAGCGAGAGAGAAGAAGTGAACATGCATTAATTAACAAAGTCATGATTTTATTGAGTCAAGGCACATGTGTAAGCAAGTTTAACGGCTGTCGGCCAAACGAGGCATGACTTTTGCCTGTTTAAAGTTTGCATTTTCAAAAAATTGCTATAGCGCCCCCCTTTGACCAATTGGAGTAAGATTGGTTTCAGTGATACTTGGAATGACCTTCTACAATATTGCAAAGTGTCAAACAAATGCGAGTCTGCATGTATGTTTTAGGGGCAGATGAATAATTGTCATAAAACTGCAATTTTCATTGGCTTATAAAAGCTTAACGTTTTCACTTATGGAAAATCCGCTTGCTCACGTCTGTCGGCATTGGTCCAAAGTTCATGTGTATACAGTTTCGTACAGATTGCTCAATCTGTACGAAGGAAGAGTCTTTTTTACTGCTTTTCATAGAATTCGAAATGGTGGGAGATCTAAAGGTCAGAGGTCAAAAGTCAGAGTGTGAAAGTTGTTAGGCATGAGGAGACGCATGTGTGCATCGAAGTTTCATGGCTGTGGGTCAAACAGGGCATGAGCTGTACCTGTTCAAAGTTGGCATATTTCAATTGAGTGCTACAGCGCCACCCTTTGGCCAATGTTTGTGAGTTTCGGGTTTTCGCCGTTTGGCATAGCCCTCTACCATATTGCCGAATTTCATAAAAAGTGACCACGCGGTTAGGCCAGAACTGGCAAAACCGGCGGAAGAATAATGAACTCTTACAGATGTAATAGGGTTCGAAGCCTGATAGGCTCTCGAAACCTAATAATAATAATAATAATAATAATAATAATAAAGCTTTATTTATATAGCACCTTTTGAAACACAATTACAAAGTGCTTTGCAGAGAATCAGAGGATTTATACCGGGTCACATACTCTGCAAGCCTGATCTGTAGGGGGAGGGCATTCCAGAGAGTCGGAGCTCTGAAAGCGAAGTTCTGATCACCTTTTGTTCTTTTCTGGGAGAATGGTATTTCGAGTAGAGCTTTGTCTGAGGACCTCAAATTGCACTTTGGTACATATGGCTTGAGTAGGTCGGGGGTATAGGATGGGGCCAGGCCAGAAATGGCCTTCAAGGTTATTAATACACATTTAAAATCAATTGTGAAAGTGATTGGGAGCCAATGTAGGGATTCCAGAATTGGTAAGATGTGATCATACTTTTTTGAGCTGGTCAGGACCTGGGCTGCAGCATTCTGAACCAGTTGTAACGTTGAATGGACTTATTGGAGAGACAGGAATACAGGGAGTTGATGATTATCATTACAATACAAAATTGAGACTGTAAAATGTCCACCACAATTAAAGTGTGTCGGAGAATTTGAATGGTTGCTGTCAATAACAAGGACATGGAGAATGTATTTACAGCTGAAGTTCTTGCAACAGCAGTGTATCTTGTAAAACATCTAAACACTGTATGAAAAGAAAAATCTAATATTTAATGGTGTTCTCTCATTTTATCTTTTGCCTAGACTTCCTTCGGGTCCAAGTGGAACCAAAGCCCCCACAGATTAAAGAGGAACAAGATGAGCTACTTAAGAGACCAAATGATGTTTTTTTATACTCTCGGCACCATTTATTTAGCTCTTCCACTCAGAAAGTGGAAGAGCAGCAGCGCTGGCGGCTGACTGCAATCTTTGAGGAGAAGTCAGATGAGGAGGAGTTCCTTGGATTTCCTGACCCGGATCATATTTCAAAATCATCGAAACAAACTCACTCCATGGGGAGACGGACAGGGAAGAAAAACTGTATTTGTACAGAGTGTGGGAAAGGGTTTAGGGATAAGAATGACCTAAATAGGCACACAATGATACATACAGGAGAAAAAACATTTACTTGTAAAGTTTGTGGTAAAGGCTTTCGTCATAAGATTGATCTAAGAATACACATGCAGACTCATACAGGGGAAATGCCCTTTCGTTGTACATTATGTGGCAAAGGCTGTGCGACAAAGCACCTACTACGAATACACACAAGGGTGCATACAGGGGAAAGGCCAGTTACGTGTACCATTTGTGGCAAAGGCTGTGCTCACACTGGTCAATTAAAGGCACACATGAGAAGTCACACAGGGGAAAAGCCCTTCCTTTGCATAACTTGTGGTAAAGGCTTTAGTGCTGTAAATGCTTTAAAAACACACTGGATGACTCATACAGGGGAAACTCCCTTTACTTGTGAAGTTTGTGGCAAAAGTTTCAGTCAACAGATCAATTTAAAAAGTCACATGCGAACTCATACAGGGGAAAGGCCCTTTATTTGTACATTATGTGGCAAAGGCTGTGCGTCAAAGCAACAACTACGAATACACACAAGGATGCATACAGGGGAAAGGCCCTTTAAGTGTAACGTGTGTGGTAAAGGCTGTAGTGAAATGGGTCATCTAAAAACCCACATGAGGACGCATACAGGGGAAATACCCTTTATTTGCACAGTTTGTGGCTACTGCTTTAGTCAAAGCGCTCATTTAAAAAAACACATGAGGAGAAAACACACAAGGGGAAAGTTTGTAACATTTTAAAAACAGCATTTTAATTAAGTTTTCACAGCCATGGGTCCTGCATGTGTGTTGGATCATTCAATTATCGTTATCATTCAAAGTGCAAGCGGTTATGGAAATATTGTACTTACCATGACTAAAATAAAAATGTGAAAAATACAGGAATGAGCATTCATTTGTTGAAATATTTTCATGTCAAGTTGATGTGACGACAAATTTAAATATTTAGAATTGTGTGTAAATTAGTTATAACTTAACTTCTGACACCTTTGGCAAGCTATGTGTTTTTTTTTATGTATTTACATGAACAAGCTCATATTTATGATTAAAACTATCTACAGCTTTCTAATTAGCTACTACAGCCACAATCCTCCCAAATAAATATTCAACAAAAAAAAACATTTTCGTTTCTATTTATTATAAAGTTGTAGGAATGACTTAATGCCAAAATCGAACAACCTATGTATCTTACAGATTTGATTGAAACAACAATAGATTAAAGCAGTTGTTCTAAACCCGTGGGTTGGGACCCCAAGGGGGTTACTGCATCAAAAGTAGTCAACAGGGGCGGCCATAGCTGAGTGGTTAGTGAGCCCGCCTAGGGAGCCAGAGGCCCTGGTTGCCCCAGGTTTGATTCCCGGCCAGGCCAGCATATGTGTCGATGAAATGAAATGTGTCCCTGAGCAAGACTCTTAACCCCTAATTGCTCACAGGTTCTCATTGGAAACAAGCCCGCAAGGACTTTCATGAACGACCTGTTAAAAGGAATTATCCTTATTGATTGATTGATTGATGTACTTTATTTTGTAAGACATGAGAACAACAGTACATGGAAGTACAAATTCACAATACAAGGTCTACTAAACTGGAAGACTCATAAAAGCACTGAGCTTGTTTCAAATGAGTTCCCCATGCACCCAAATCATGATGACATATAAGAGACAGACAGATATACACAACTACTATAGAATGTCATACAATCAGTTTACAGGTTACTGGTATGAAGAGTGAGAAATATGTACAAAGGGAGAAGGAGAGAGGGGGGGGGGGGGTAGGGGGGTAGGTTAGGTTAGGACTTAGACAGGGGCCATTTTCCAATTGCAGCCTCCTGAAGGTGTATCTTTAGGGCTGTTTTGAAAGAGAGTAGGGTTTTACACTCCTTTACTCCTTTTGGTAGGGCGTTCCACATTTTTGATGAATAGCATGAGAACGAGTTACTTCCCTTTGTTGAGCCAAAAAAGGGTTGGACGAGGTTTGTGGAGCTTCCTCTGGTATTGTGATCATGGACATCATTAACATTTTGGAAGTATTTTGACAAATACAGGGGGATCCCAATGTTGTGGTAGATCTTGAAGACCAGGCCCATAGCAAGTTGCTGTACTCTGTCCGCAACCCTAAGCCATCCAATCCTATCAAAATGATCAGGGGTTAGATGGGTTTTGTAATTGAGGCCAAGAAGTATCCTTACAAGTTTGTTTTGGGATGTTTGGAGCCTTGTTTTTAAGGCCTTGGTGGTGTTGTGATACCACGAAGTACATGCATAATCGTAATGACCTTGTATAAGGGCCACTGCAAGAGTCTTCAGAGTCTTCTTACTGACTTTACGATCAATACTCCGCAAATAGCGTGTTTTTTTGTGGACCGTTTTGATCGTTTTTTCAGCATTTTTGTCACCAGAGAGGTCAGCCTCCAAGATAGAGCCCAGGTAGGTAATTTCGTTTTTTCTTTTGATGATATCATCACCCGCTTTGATCGTGAAGCTCTCTGCCTTTCTGAGGTTAGGAGTGGACCCAAAGAGGATGCATTCCGTTTTGCCCAGGTGTAATGAGAGCTTGTTGTCGGAGAGCCAGATGCGGATCTTGTTGAGTTCAGAGCTGAGAGTTTTCTCAACCTGCAGCCTGTCCCTGTCCGAGACTAGCAGGGCCGAGTCATCTGCGAACAGGAACAGGTTGCAGTCGCAGGCTGACGACATGTCATTCACATATATCAGGAACAGTAAGGGTCCTAGTATACTTCCTTGGGGAACACCACAAGTCACTGGGAGGGGGGGGGACTGGGTGCCGTTTACTTCCACCACTTGCTCCCTCCCTTCCAGGTAGGATCTCATCCAGTTCACTGACGTGTCATCAAAACCTATTGCTTTGAGCTTATTGATCATAATTGGGTGATTAACGGTGTCAAAAGCCTTCTGGAGGTCCAGCATGACCATGCCGCAATATTTGCCCTTTTCGATCTCTTGTTTGATAGAGTCGTTCAAATAGAGAAGGCATGTGTCAGTGGAGTGGTTTGTTCTGAAGCCAGATTGGAATTTGTAGATTAGATTTTTCTCGGCAAGATACTTGTCGACCTGTTCATAGACTATTTTTTCCATGACTTTCGAGATGGAGCTTAGAATAGAAATAGGGCGGTAGTTGCCAGGGTCTAATTGGTTTCCTTTTTTGAACAGAGGGGTCACCCTTGCTTTTTTTAAGTCGTTGGGGACCTGTCCCTGTATGGTGGAGAGGTTTAATATGTGGGTAATGATTGGAGCAATGGAGGCGGCTGAGTCCTAACAAACTATACTATAAAAAGTGGTCAAACATTGGCCAAATTGTCAAATAATATGAGAAAGAGGCAACCATTTTGAAAATAGCCGAGCTTGTGGGTTGTAGATCGGCTTGTAGATTGGCTATTTTCACTATTTATCTGTGGAACCTAGTCAAACTAAATTGAATGCCTCAACTCCTACATTACAAGTGCTTATCAGGGTGGGGGGTCCCCAGTTCAAATATGATTATTTGGGGGGTCACGGCCTGAAAAGGTTGAGAACCACTGGAGTAGAGCACATTCCTAATGATAGGCCTACAGCCAGTACAGTATACAAACACTTCAAATGAAATGCCGCTCCGATGCATCAACTGTGTTTAGAATTTGAACAATGTGTTTATATCAGAATCAAACCAGCAATCACTGATACACACACACACACACGCACACACGCACGTGTGTGTGTGTGTGTGTGTGTGTGTGTGTGTGTGTGTGTGTGTGTGTGTGTGTGTGTGTGTGTGTGTGTGTGCGCAAGCACACGCATGCATACAACAACCTGATTGTTGTTTTGCATCCAAATTTAACTGGTTAGATAGTATTTAAAACATTGGAGTATTCCAGTAAGCACTGTTGGGGTCATTATCCACAAGTGGAAGGATCATCACTCTACCATCAAAAGAGTCACACACAGGAGCTCCAAACAAGATTATGTCAGCTGGTGTCCTGCTTTTCCTTGCCTTATACAGACAGGACGAATCTGGCTTATGACTCTTTCAAAGTGACACATGTATTTATAGGTCGCTATCCCTCCTGTCTATGTAAGTGTCCTATCCGTCCTGTCTGTGTAAGTGTCCTATCCGTCCTGTCTGCGTAAGTGTCGCTTACACAGACAGTCTGTGTAAGTGTCCTATCCCTCCTGTCTGTATAAGTGTCCTATCCGTCCTGTCTGTGTAAGTGTCATATCCCTCCTGTCTATATAAGTGTCCTATCTGTCCTATCTGTCCAATTATGTATCCTATATAATTGTTACAGTATCCACCATTTCTCAGCCATTTCGTGATGGTTTCTGTCTTACCTCACTTTGAAAGTGGCAAAGACACTTTCAAAGTGACGCCATGTATTTATAGGCCGCTATGCGTCACTAGTATTGTCACGTGTCACGTGAGGCTTGACCAATCGGTGTGTCATATTTAGAAAGTGAAAACAATAGTCTCCTGGCGTAGACTAATAATAATAACTAGAAAAAGTGCTCCTCGGAGCACAAGTCTCCGCCAGCAGACTTGTGTTGGGAATGTTGGGAATGTTCTACTTCTAGGAATGTTCTGCTTCTTATGTTCTAATTCTAACAAAAAATAGAACATGTTACTGTGTCATAGTAACATGACACAAGTGTCCTATCCGTCCTGTCTATGTAAGTGTCCTATCCGTCCTGTCTATGTAAGTGTCCTATCCGTCCTCTCTGTGTAAGTGTCATATCCCTCCTGTCTATGTAAGTGTCCTATCTGTCCTATTGTGTCCTACAAAAAGTAGAACATGTTACTGTGTCATAGTAACATGACACAAGTGTCCTATCCGTCCTGTCTACGTAAGTGTCATATCTGTCCTGTCTGTATAAGTGTCCTATCTGTCCTGTTTGTGTAAGTGTCATATCCCTCCTGTCTATGTAAGTGTCCTATCTGTCCAATTATGTATCCCGTCCTATACAGACAGGACGGATAAGTGTCCTATCCGTCTTGTCTGTATAAGTGTCCTATCTGTCCTGTCTATGTAAGTGTCCTATCCGTCCTGTCTGTGTAAGTGTCCTATCTGGTCTGTCTGTGTAAGCGAGTGTACATGTCTGTGTAAGCGTCACTTTGAAAGTGGCGAAGACACTTTCAAAGTGACGCCATGTATTTATAGGCCGCTATGCATCACTAGCCAATCAGATCACAGTATTTCACCGTATTGTCACGTGTCACGTGAGGCTTGACCAATCGGTGTGTCATATTTAGAAAGTGAAAACAATAGTCTCCTGGCGGAGACTAATAATAATAATAATAATAATAATAATAATAATAATAATAATAATAAAGCTTTATTTATATAGCACCTTTTGAAACACAATTACAAAGTGCTTTGGAGAGAATCAGAGGATTTATACCGGGTCACATACTCTGCAAGCCTGATCTGTAGGGGGAGGCATTCCAGAGAGTCGGAGCTCTGAAAGCGAAGGCCTGATCACCTTTTGTTCTTTTCTGGGAGAATGGGATTTCGAGTAGAGCTTTGTCTGAGGACCTCAAATTGCACTTTGGTACATATGGCTTGAGTAGGTCGGGGGTATGGGATGGGGCCAGGCCAGAAATGGCCTTAAAGGTTATTAATACACATTTAAACTCAATTGTGAAAGTGATTGGGAGCCAATGTAGGGATTCCAGAATTGGTAAGATGTGATCATACTTTTTTGAGCTGGTCAGGACCTGGGCTGCAGCATTCTGAACCAGTTGTAACGTTGAATGGACTTATTGGAGAGACAGGAATACAGGGAGTTGATGATTATCATTACAATACACAATTGAGACTGTAAAATGTCCACCACAATTAAAGTGTGTCGGAGAATTTGAATGGTTGCTGTCAATAACAAGGACATGGAGAATGTATTTACAGCTGAAGTTCTTGCAACAGCAGTGTATCTTGTAAAACATCTAAACATTGTATGAAAAAAAAATCTAATATTTAATGGTGTTCTCTCATTTTATCTTTTGCCTAGACTTCCTTCGGGTCCAAGTGGAACCAGAGCCCCCACAGATTAAAGAGGAACAAGATGAGCGACTTAAGAGACCAAATGATTGTTTTTTTATATTCTCGGCACCATTTATTTAGCTCTTCCACTCAGAAAGTGGAAGAGCAGCAGCGCCGGCGGCTGACGGCAATCTTTGAGGAGAAGTCAGATGAGGAGGAGTTCCTTGGATTTCCTGACCCGGATCATATTTCAAAATCATCGAAACAAACTCACTCCATGGGGAGACGGACAGGGAAGAAAAACTGTATTTGTACAGAGTGTGGGAAAGGGTTTAGGGATAAGAATGACCTGAATAGGCACACAATGATACATACAGGAGAAAAACCATTTACTTGTGGTAAAGGCTTTCGTCATAATTCAATTCAATTCAATTCAATTTTATTAAAGTGTCAAATCACAACAAGTTGTCTCAAGACACTTTACATGTAGAGAAGAGACCCGACAATCCCACCCTGAACAAGCAATTTTTGCGACAGTGGCAACGAAAAACTCCCTCTTAACTGGAAGAAACGTCAGGCAGACCCTAGGTTCTAGGGCGGGGGCCTTCTGCCTCGACCGTGTCGGGGGAAAGAGGAGAGAGAGAGGGAGAGAGAGAGAGAGAGAGAGAGAGAGAGAGACAGAGACAGAGAGACAGAGACAGAGAGAGAGAGAGATACAGTGCAGGTAGTAACAGTAACAATAGTAGCACATATAATAGTGTAATATATGATATATATGATAGTATAATATAGTACAGCAATAATGTGTATGTAGTATATAATGGTATAATATAAGAATATTAAGATAATATACAGTATATATAGTATAGTGGTATAGTGCAGTGTAGTAGAAATCCACGGTCGTGCTCCATGGAGAGGCCCGGTCCGCAGTCACAGTCTTGAGCCGCAGCTGGGGGTCCGTATTGACAGTCCATGGACCTGCGACGTGGGAAATAAAAGAAACTCCGGGGAAGAGAGAAGAGAGAGGACGAGAGGAGAGAGGGGGGGAGGGTGGGGAGGGGAGAGAGGATAACTATAGGGTGACTGAGTCTATACACTTCGGCTATAGGCTTTATCATAGAGAAAGGTTTTTAGTCTAGTCTTAAATATACAGAGTGTGTCTGCTTTGCGGACTGAGACTGGGAGATGGTTCCACAGCTGAGGTGCCTGAAACTTAAATGCTCTGCCTCCTGTTCTAACTTTTTTGGGGTTTCCTGGAGCCGTAAGCATTTTTTCATACTGTGGGCGCAGTGGTGTTCTGGTTGGTTTATGGGGCTCGATGAGTTCTTTGAGATATATTGGTGCCTGTCCATTGAGAGCCTTGTATGTGAGGAGGAGAACTTTAAACTCGATTCTGTATTTAACCGGGAGCCAGTGCAAAGAGGCCAATGAAGGAGTGATATGATCTCTTCTTCTGGTTCCTGTCAGTATGCGCGCAGCGGCATTCTGGACAAGCTGCAGGCTATTTAGGGATTTATTTGGGCAGCCTGATAGTAAGGCGTTGCAATAGTCCAGCCTAGAAGTAACAAATGCGTGGACAAGTTTTTCTGCATCATTTTGGGACAGAATATGCCTAACTTTTGCAATATTACGCAGGTGAAAAAAGGCATTTCTTGAAATTTGTTTTATGTGGGACTGAAAGGACATGTCTTGGTCAAATGTGACTCCCAGATTTTTTACAGTGGCCCTGGAGGTCAAGGTAATACCATCTAGGGTAAAATTCTTATCGGCTAATTTATCTCTGAGGTGCTTAGGGCCAAGTACAATAACTTCAGTTTTGTCCGAGTTGAGGAGTAGGTAATTACGGGTCATCCAACTCTTGATGTCTATAAGACATGCTTGAAGTTTAGCCAGTTGATCCGTTTCATCTGGCTTCATTGATAGATATAATTGTGTATCATCTGCATAGCAATGGAAATTTATAGAGTGTTTCCTAATTATCTCACCTAGAGGAAGCATATATAGAGTAAATAGTATTGGTCCAAGTACAGAGCCTTGTGGGACTCCGTATTTAACCTTTTCGTGTAGTGAAGGTGTATCGTTAACGTTTACAAATTGAAATCTGTCAGACAGATAGGACTCAAACCAGTTCAATGCAGCACCCTTAATGCCAACCAGATGCTCAAGTCTCTGCAACAAAATATGGTGATCAATAGTATCAAATGCAGCACTGAGGTCCAACAGAACCAGTACAGAGAGAAGGTTATTATCGGACGCAATCAGGAGGTCATTTGTGACCTTCACCAATGCCGTCTCAGTGCTATGGTGTGCTCTGAATCCTGACTGAAAAGCTTCAAATAGCTTGTTTTTATGTAGAAAGTCATAAGATTGGTCTAAGAATGCACATGCAGACTCATACAGTGGAAATGCCCTTTCATTGTACACTATGTGGCAAAGGCTGTGCGACAAAGCACCTACTACGAATACATACAAGGGTGCATACAGGGGAAAGGCCAGTTACTTGTACCATGTGTGGCAAAGGCTGTGCTCACACTGGTCACTTACAGGCACACATGAGGAGTCACACAGGGGAAAAGCCCTTCCTTTGCATAACTTGTGGTAAAGGCTTTAGTGCTGTAAATGCTTTAAAAACACACTGGATGACTCATACAGGGGAAACTCCCTTTACTTGTGAAGTTTGTGGCAAAAGTTGTAGTCAACAGATCAATTTAAAAAGTCACATGCGGACTCATACGATACGATACGATACGATACGATAATACTTTATTGTCAGTTCACACTGAAATTTGTCTTGCGACCCAGCAGCCATGTATGCAACAATAAACAGTTCACACATTTGACATGACACAAGAAAAACAAAACACAATACAAAATACATACATAAAGACATACAAAGACAAGAGCAATGTCCACCTCTCAGCCTACCCTTGACCTATAAATCCTGATTGAGCCTCAGTGTCGTCTGATGGACAAAGGACCTCTTCAGTTTGACCTTATTGTATGTAGGAACACTGTATCTCCTTCCTGAAGGCAGCAACCTATATTCTCCATACAAAGCATGGCTAGTGTTTGAAGTGATATTCCTTGCCAACCTTATCATACTATCATTATACGTAGTTGTATAGAGCCTCTGAAGTGGCTGTCCAACAATCTTTGAACAAATGTTCAGTTGCTGCAGCAGTTGTGACTTTAAGGCTTTAATGTACAGGGGAAAGGCCCTTTATTTGTACATTATGTGGCAAAGGCTGTGCGTCAAAGCAACAACTACTAATACACACAAGGATGCATACAGGGGAAAGGCCCTTTAAGTGTAACGTGTGTGGTAAAGGCTGTAGTGAAATGGGTCATCTAAAAACCCACATGAGGACGCATACAGGGGAAAGACCCTTTATTTGCACAGTTTGTGGCTACTGCTTTAGTCAAAGCGCTCATTTAAAAAAACACATGAGGAGAAAACACACAAGGGGAAAGTTTGTAACATTTTAAAAACAGCATTTTAATTAAGTTTTCACAGCCATGGGTCCTGCATGTGTGTTGGATCATTCAATTATCGTTATCATTCAAAGTGCAAGTCGGTTATGGAAATATTGTACTTACATGACTAAAATAAAAATGTGAAAAATACAGGAATGAGCATTCATTTGTTGAAATATTTTCATGTCAAGTTGATGTGACGACAAATTTAAATATTTAGAATTGTGTGTAAATTAGTTATAACTTAACTTCTGACACCTTTGGCAAGCTATGTGTTTTTTTTATGTATTTACATGAACAAGCTCATATTTATGATTAAAACTATCTACAGCTTTCTAATTAGCTACTACAGCCACAATCCCCCCAAAGAAATATTCAACAAAAAAAAAACATTTTCGTTTCTATTTATTATAAAGTTGTAGGAATTACTTAATGCCAAAATCGAACAACCTATGTATCTTACAGATTTGATTGAAACAACAATAGATTAAAGCAGTTGTTCTAAACCTGTGGGTTGGGACCCCAAGGGGGTTACTGCATCAAAAGTAGTCAACAAACTGTACTATAAAAAGTGGTCAAACATTGGCCAAATTGTCAAATAATATGAGAAAGAGGCAACCATTTTGAAAATAGCCGAGCTTGTGGGTTGTAGATCGGCTTGTAGATTGGCTATTTTCACTATTTATCTGTGGAACCTAGTCAAACTAAATTGAATGCCTCAACTCCTACATTACAAGTGCTTATCAGGGTGGGGGGTCCCCAGTTCAAATATGATTATTTGGGGGGGTCAGATTCAGATTCAGATTCCTTTATTTGCCATTGTGTAATACACATAGGAATTTGCTTTGACAATGCATGAATGTGTTTCAATCTTTTTTCACATATATAACATAAATACCAACAACACCAACAACATTGTGCAAGAAATAGATAATATAAAGTGCCATAGTGTTCAGTAGTGAAATGTCATTGCCAGTGTCAGGTTTCAGTGGCCCTTGGGGGCGGGGGAGGAGGGAAGCCAGACTCATTGAGCAGCCTGGCAGCTGAGGGGAAGAAGCTGAGTCTGTGGCGTGCTGTGGTGGCCTTCAGCAACCGCATCCTTCTGCCAGAGGGGAGCAGGGTGAGGAGGCCGTGGCCAGGGTGGGAGGGGTCAGCCATGATCTTTCTTGCCCTCCTCAGTGCCCTGGAGTCGTGCAGGGACTTGAGGGAGGGCAGGGGACGGCCGATCACCCTCTCTGCGGAACGAATCACCCGCTGCAGCTTGACGAGATCTTTTGCAGCTGCAGCGGGGAACCAGGTGATGATGGAGTGGGTGAGGATGGACTCAATGATGGCCGAGTAAAAACGGGTCATCATAGCCCTTGACAGTCTGTACTTCCTCAGTTGCCGGAGGAAGAACAGTCTCTGCTGTGCCTTTTTCAGGAGGGCCATGATGTTCAGTTCCCACTTCAGGTCCTGGGAGATGGTTATGCCCAGGAACTTAAAGGACTCCACAGAGTTCACCAGAGTGCCTCCCAGCATGATGGGAGGGGGAGGGGCTGCTTTCTTCCGGAAATCCACCACCATCTCCACTGTCTTTTGGGCATTTAGCTCCAGATTGTTGCTGCTGCACCACCTGCGCAGCCGCTCGATCTCCCTCCTGTAGGCCGACTCGTCCTCCTTGGAGATCAGGCCCACCAAGGTGGTGTCATTGGCGAACTTGAGGAGCTTGACCGACGGGTGGAGGGAAACACAGCTGTTGGTGTACAGGGAGAACAGTAGAGGGGACAGGACACAGCCCTGCGGGGAACCGGTGCTGGTGGACCTGGAGCTGGAAATGCTCTTCCCCAGCTTCACACGCTGAGACCTGTTGGTAAGAAAGTCCGTAATCCACCTGCAGGTGGAGGCAGGCACTTGCAGCAGGGACAGCTGGTGCTCCAGGATAGATGGTTGGATAGTGTTGAAGGCCGAACTGAAGTCGACAAACAGGATCCTGGCATAGTTGCCGGCAGTGTCCAGATGGTGTAGGGCGTAATGCAGAGCCATGTTCACGGCGTCCTCCGTGGATCGATTTGCTCTGTACGCGAACTGCAGCGGGTCCAGCACAGGATCGGTGATGCGCTTCAGATGAGCCAGGACAAGGCGCTCCAGTACCTTCATGACCACAGGTCACGGCCTGAAAAGGTTGAGAACCACTGGAGTAGAGCACATTCCTAATGATAGGCCTACAGCCAGTACAGTATACAAACACTTCAAATGAAATGCCGCTCCGACGCATCAAATGTGTTTAGAATTTGAACAATGTGTTTATATCAGAATCAAACCAGCAATCACTGATACACACACACACACACACACACACACACACACACACACACACATACACACACACACACACAAATGCACACATGCACACTTGCACGTGTGTGTGTGTGCGCAAGCACACGCATGCATACAACAACCTGATTGTTGTTTTGCATCCAAATTTAACTGGTTACATAGTATTTAAAACATTGGACTATTCCAGTAAGCACTGTTGGGGTCATTATCCACAAGTGGAAGGATCATCACTCTACCATCAAAAGAGTCACACCATAGGCGGCGGGTAATGAAGAATAGGGTAGGCTAAGCCTTCCCAAATGTCATCCTGGATTTTTTTTTTAATTGTGCAAATTATATATAATATATGTGCGCAGCATTATTTAGGCATTATTTAGGCTCTGTATAAATTGGTCAATATCTAACCCTAACCCTAACCCTAAAACCGAAATAAAGTAACCAAAAACCTATAAGAAACTAACACAATCCGCCCCATTAACCGCAAAATCTTCGTGCGGGCGCTGTAGCCTTCCCAAATGTCGGGCTCACCCGCCGCCTATGAGTCACACACAGGAGCTCCAAACAAGATTATGTCAGCTGGTGTCCTGCTTTTCCTTGCCTTGATCTACAGCTTTTTCTTGGTGTGTTCAATACTTGCATTGCCATCTTGCGAGGGCACTGACTTATTCATGGGTGTGTTTTTGGCATTGCACTTATAAAACCAAACACCGGTTTGATGCTGATCAGAATCAGTTATCTGACCAGTAGTATGATGGGTTCAAATATCTAGATCTTAGACCTGCTCACAAACGATTGGGGTAACTCCAATAATAATAATAATAATAATAATAATAACAATATAGCTGCAAGCAGCGATAATACGGGGCCAGTGAATAGAGAGAGAGAGAGAGAGAGACATGGAAACGGAATAGATTGAAGAGAGAGAGAGTTTTGACAACAATACTTTTGAATAAGCATTTCATGTTATCTTTAACATGAAATACTCTCAAATTAGCATTTCATGTTATCTTTAACAATTGCACATGCATTATTTGATGCAGTTATGTTTTGTTGAAAAGTGGAATGACCCACCCACAGACAGACAGACAAAAAGCAAAGTGCAATAATAGCACAATAAGACATGGAAAGAGAATAGATTGAAATTGAGACAAAGCAAATGATTCCAACAGGCGAATATTCTTTTCAGCCCAACCCAGCTGAGGTGGTCATATATAGGACGCAGGGGGGCAATCCCAGGTGAAAAACCTCACCCATTGACATCTCAACCTATTGCCATTGACAGGAATCAAACTCTCGACCTTTGGATTCACAGGCTGAGACACTACCTATAGGGCTATAGCTTTGTCCAGGCTGAGGTCATCTGTTGAAGATAAAAGTGAACCAGTGAAAGCAGCCGATCTACAAGCTCAGAAACATGTTGCTATCTGAAAAGTTTTGAGATTGTAGATCGGTTATTTTCACAATGAAGTTTGTCATACATTGCAAAAACATACTCTCTCCAAGAAGCATTTCATCATTACCTTTAACAGTTGCACATGTATTCAATGATACAGTCATGTTGTTTGCAATTCAATTTAAATTAAGTCTGCATCAAGTGAGGCTTGAACTGGCGACCCTGAGATTGTGAGGCCTTCATTTAAGGGAGACGCCATTGGCCCAACAGATAAGTAACTGTGAAAAAGGAGATCACACAGATGATACAGTTTCACGCAAATAGCTGAAAAATCCTGGGTTTAAGTGTTTTTCAAACTGCTCAAAATTGCGGACAATCTAAGGGCGGAGCTTACTGGTCAAAGCGATAGATGTGTTCCTCATGAGTCAAGGCACATGTGTAAGCAAGTTTCACGACTTTCTGGTAACTGGTATTAACTGGTATGCGGTCCAGGTGGGACTCAGGATGACTGGACTTACCTGCCATGCACAGTCCCCAGTGAACATTTCTCACAAAGTTCACTGGCATTTCTATTTCATATTATAATTTGTAAACATGCCCAAAAACCTAAACCTTAAAGAAAGGTGAAATGGTTAACCCTAATTGGAAAAAAATGTTTTCCCCCCCCTCCCTCCAGGAAAGGGGTAACAGCCAAAAAGGGCTTAGGGCAAAGATTTAGAATGTAGTCTAAAGGAATACTTAATTAAACAGAATGTGAAATTATATGGACCTTAAAATTAAAGAGTAGCAGGATCCCAAAAAGACTTTCTTTCAAAAATAAGATGGCGAGAGCAAAAATTCCTTGCTCTGCCTTTTTCTGAAAGGATGACCTTTCTAAAAAGGCTTAGCACTGAAGTCCGACCCTAACCATTCCCTAACCTGGGTGGAGGGTGATTATGCGGGTGAACTCAGTGGAGGAGGGCCATTAGGTGTAAGCAGTGGGGTGGAGTGAGTTGTCCTCTGCTGTGGAGGGAGTTGGCCAAGTGTGTGGAGTGAGTTGGGCACTGCTGTGGAGTGAGATGTCTGGAGTGAGTTGGGCGCGATTTGGAGTGAGTTGGATTTGGAGTGAGTTGGGCTGTTACCGCATCAACCCCCCTTGACAAAACGCTCAGGAGACTCATGCTGGATCCAGGAGGGTTGGTACCTCATGGGGGAAAAATAAATATTCTATACCATAATGTGACATAGATATTAGGTGCAATGAAGTAAAGTAACAATGAAATGCAGAGGTGCCATGGATTAAAACGTTATTTACAGGGGTCTCTCTCTCTCTCCTGTGCTCTCCCCCCCCTCTCTCTCTCTCTCTCCCCCCACTCTTTCTCTCTCTCTCCTGTGCTTCCCCCCTCTCCGCCTCTCACTCTCCCTCTCCCCCACCCACCCTCTCCCCACCCTCTCTCTCTCTCTCCGCCCCCACCCCCCTCTCTCTCTCTCTCTCTCTCTCTCTCTCTCTCTCTCTCTCTCTCTCCCCACCCACCCTCTCCCCACCCCCCCTCTCTCTCTCTCTCTCTCTCTCTCTCTCTCTCTCTCTCTCTCTCTCTCTCTCTGCCCCCACCCCCCCTCTCTCTCTCTCTCTCTCTGTCTCTCTCTCTCTCTCTCTCTCTCTCTCTCTCTCTCTCTCTTTCTCAATCTCTCTCTCTCTCTCTCTCCCCCACCCTCTCTCTCTCTCTCTCTCTCTCTCTCTCTCTCTCTACCCCCCAACCTCTCTCTCTCTCTCTCTCTCTCTCTCTCTCTCTCTCTCTCTCTCTCTCTCTCTCTCTCTCTCTCTCTCTCTCTCTCTCTCTCTCTCTCCCTCCCCCTCTCTCTCCCTCTCGCCCCCTCTCTGCGCATGCGTGGACCACGTTTTGACCCGGGAATAACGTGTTGTTGTAGAAGTGTCTTTTTCCATGGTGGAGCCTCTTCTCTTCTCTTCTCCTCTGAGTGAGGCTCAGGAACGAGGCTATGCCTTAGTGGATCAAACAACGCTTCCAGACGGGATTCAAACAAACGGCTCTTCATTAAAACAACACAAACGGATAACATCCGTGTGTTGAAGGTAAAGCCTTTCTATTTAACATGTGTTCATGTCTGGACAAAAAGCAGCTTCCACTGGATAGCATAGCGCGTTAGCATAGCTGCTAATGCTAGTCCTAAAAACACAATGGAACGTAGCAGGGAGGCTAACAAAGACAAGCATGCTCTGTGTGCAGTGGTGGAAAAAGTACTCAAATGTTTTACTTAAGCAAAAGTATCAATAGGGCGGACATTCACGGGTGTTACCAATGATACTAATGAAGGCTCTGTTCAGGGTGCTGATATTGTGCATGTTGGCTCACTGGAAACACTCTGTTACACCAGTGGGTCTACAGTTGGGGTCCATGGACCCTCATGGGCTTCCACATGGCCCCTTACAGGTGTGTAACTCTGAGAGTGTACAAATGGAACCGGGTCCATTTGGTACACTCTCAGAGTTATGGGGGTCGTGGAAACCACTCTGCTACACTAAATGGAACAGAGCCTTCATTAGTATCATTGGTAACACCTGTGAATGTCTTCATAATATGGCTGCTGTGAATAGAGCCTATACTGCAATGTAGAAGTACTGTTACAAGTAAAAAGTCCAGAATGAAAAATGCACTTGCGTAAAAGTATCAAAATGTACTCAAAGTACCAAAAGTAAAAGTACTAAAATGTTTGAAAATCAAGCAGATCTATAAGCTCACAACGCGTTGTGAGCTTGTAGATCGGATATTTTTAAATAGCCAGGTTTAAAATAGGGCTAAAGTGGTTAATTAACTTATTCTATCTGTCTGTCTCTTTTATGTCATCATGATTTGTGTGCATGGGGATCTCATCTTAAACAAGCTCAGTGCTTAATGAGTCTTCCAGTTTAGTAGACCTTTATTGTGGATTTGTACTTCCATGTACTGCTGTTCTCATGTACATCAATCAATGTATGTTTTATAATGTAATCATTTATAACTGCAACTGCAAAGTAACTAGTAACTACAGTTTTCAAATAATTGTTGTGGAACAACACATCAAATATTTTCAGATTGGAGTCGGCAGATAAACTGCTTTAAGCCAGTGGTTCTCAAACCTTTTCATGTCCAGGACCCCCGAAATGATATGTATTTGGCCGCGGACCCCCATCTAAAAATATTTTGTTCCAGGGACCCCCCAGAAGCAAAGATTTGAGTTACAAATGTTCCCTTAAAAAAGAAAAAGTATTTGCACACATTTTTAAGATTTTTTCAAAAATAGCAGATATGCAAGCTCATAGCGTGGCACAGAGTATTTTAAAGTAGAAAATATAAGGGGTTAAAATGATTGTGTGCATACGCACACAATGTGTCACATTGTGACATGTTGTGAGCTTGTAGATCTGCTATTTTTGTGAAACATTTTGACAACACATCTTGTACTGTATGGGGGTCCCTGGCATAAAATATTTTCAGATGGGAATCGCCAGATAAATACTTTAATTTGGAGGAAATGTTTGAGAACCACTAGTTTAAGCCAGTGGCTCTCAAACTTTTTCATGTCAAAGTTTGTTTGATGCGTCCTTTGTTAAAAATGTGCGTCAAAGCCGCAGAACACAGGGCTTTAAGCATCACTGAAAATGAAATGATACAATTTTATCGATGGGGAGAAATAATCGACCGAGGTTGAGTTTCCAAACCTTTTTTTGTGAGGAGTTTAGTTATAATCCTAGCATTTAAAAGGTTAACCCTTTTTTAGGTCAGTCCCCTACATCCGTGGTTACAAACCAGGTGAGGGTCCATTTGGACCCCTTCAAGGAACATTGAGGGTCCCCGGACCCCAGTTGGAGAACCACTGCCCTACAACACAGGTTTTCAAAATGATTCATGTCACAGACTCAGAGTTACTACAGGGCGGGGGGCCTCCAAATCTTAGTGTGATAGGATTTTTCTTTTGTACACTAACCACTTGAACCCTAGCATCCCTTTTCTGAGGAGAACTTTAGCCAAAAATAGCCGATCTACAAGCTCACAACGCCTCGCAGCGCGAGGCGTTGTGAGCTTGTAGATCGGCTATTTTTGGCAAAGAGGTGTAGTGGGGAAAAAAAGTGCAGACCAAGTAAAGTTTTATCTGAAACACAATTTTATACAATATAGATAGAGCCATATGAAATCCGTGTTAACGGAATCGCGGACGGAATCGCGGAAATGACCAATAAAAATGGAATTGGAATAAAACACGGAATATTGCAGAATTTGGAAAATAAAAAAAAAATCGCGGTAAAATATTTTTTTTTATCGCGAATTTTTACAAATCCACGGGACACCACCATTTTGCATGGCCACATCCTACTTTATAAACAGTTAATCCACGTAGAAATAGTCTTAGAAAGACGATAGAAACAATAACACATGGGCGACGCCATTTTGCGCATGCTCAGACCGAATTAGACCGAATTATTTTGGGAACATTTTTGCGTATAACACAACAAGGGCCATGTATGGACTGTTATATCTTGAACATTTATTCATTTCCACTTACCAGACACTTTTTTTATGGTAAAAATGAGCATAAAAAGCAAAATACAGAATTCAGAAATATTAAAATGGAAAAAACAGAATTTGGGAAAAAATAAAACGGAATTGGGAAAAAAATAAAACGGATTTCATATGGCTCTAAATATAGAGGGGGTCCCTGCTTCATCTCTCTCGGCTAGGGGGTCCTTGGCCTGAAAACGTTGAAGACCCCTGTGTTAGACCATGAACCCTCATGTCAATTGATTGTTCTAGCAGGGACTCTGATATGACCCCATATATTATCATATAATCGCTGTTTTGAATCCAAACAGGCCATCTGTGTGATATATGCTTTGTTTTGAGGGAGTGGTGGGTCGTTCGCATGGAGGATGCGGGGTCCTAGCAAGAGCCTAAAAGCTTTTTCCATACCAGGGGTGTTGTTATGAGACAATATTACACCGTGAACCAATAAAATGTCTCCACATTGTGTTTTCTGAGACTTTGTTCCATCATGATAACAGTGAGTGAGTGCATATTCTATTGGTTGCAGTTATATACCTTATTTTATACTTTATACACCCCAAAATGGAACAGATCTATAAGCCTAGCGTTTTGATTCTACACAATGTTAAAGGGGAAATTTGCCCCACGGTTTTCTTACCTTTTTCTAGGATATCCTAGGACGAATGGTACAGTAGAAACATTTCATAACTCCATCCAGGGTCCACCACAGCTAAAAACGTGCGCCTAGGATCGTTGCGCTAAATCACATAATTATTTTAATATTTTCTTTTGGTGAGATCTGACGTTCATAGTGACAGAACCCTATGCAACGTGATTGTCTTGAATGCACGCCACCAGAAGTCTCGGTAGATGAGATTTTGTGAAATCTTGTGAAATCTCGTCGTAAATATACCTTTAAATATACTTTTATGCTGCTACCGGGGCTTTTTGTGAAATCCTTGACTGCACTGCTTGTACTGTTAACAACTTGTACTGTTAACAACAACTACTGTTAATAAAAGTAGTCAATCAAAATCACACAATCAAGCACTTGCTGTCGTAATGAAACGTCATGCGTTTACTCCTCTAGGTCTGAGGTGACCTCCAGCAACTCCTCAGAGCCTCTGCTTCAGCCAGTTAGAGAAATGAGGCTTCAGACTCTGCTTCACTCCCGTACCGGGGACCACCAGGCTCTGATTCACACATATACTGGGGACCACCAGGCTCTGATTCACACCCATACTGGGGACCACCAGGCTCTGATTCACACCCATACTGGGGACCACCAGAATCTGCTTCACTCCCGTACTGGGGACCACCAGGCTCTGCTTCACTCCCGTACTAGGGACCACCAGGCTCTGCTTCACTCCCGTACTGGGGATCACCAGGCTCTGATTCACGCCCAAGGTGTCTGCACCACTAGGGACCATCAGGAAGACCCTGACGAGAAAGGTAGAGCCATCGCGATCGTACTATCGAAATAACTGTGATGAACCATATAATAAGAAGCGGCTTGCTATGAGCACCGAAGTCTGACGTAATTTACACATCCTTTGTTTGTCTACCTGGTTCGCGGTTTTCCACCCCCATTCTGAATCCCCGTAGACGTATTTAATATCGTGTACAAATGGCAGAGATGCTCGTAGGCCTGCGTCCTGCGTCGCTGACGCACCATATTGCGAAAGGACGCATTCATGACACCGTCGTTGCGTCCATGGGACGCACTAGAGTTGTCACCAACAGAGAAAAATATAACAATAATTCGCGGTAAAATTAGTAGTGCACGATAAGTATCGGCCCGATAATTATCAGTCTGATATCAGGAATTATGACGTCATCCCGATAAAACCGATAACATAAATAATAGCTCCGATAATATATAATATTTGTCAGCTGTGATCTGCATGGACTCTCTCGGTTAGACACCGTTGATGGAGAAGTATAACTCGGTTAGACACCGTTGTACTGGAGAAGTATAACTCGGTTAAACAGCGGTGTGTGGAGACTCGCATACGTTTTAGCAGCAGCAGCACAGCCCCTCGCTGTTAGACTACGCTACACACACAGAGAGAGAGAGACGGCATGAGGAGCTGGTTGAGACCTGGTCTTAAACGTGTTAAAACGTCTTGGATAGACCACTGTCTGGAATAATAACTGATCATCATACATACAGGTCTACTACTAATCTTTGTTGCTGTTGTCATCTTAAATTGACCAGCCAAAGTAAAATCCCCGATTTTAGAGTGTTCTCCAACTTGCTTGGAGATCAGAGTGATGTGGTGGATTAATGTTGCCAATCAGCTGTGTAACATTAGCAGGTTAACGATGGCTCGTTGAGCCTATGCATTTGACCCTGATTTGACCACAAAGGCAAAAGCACTAATTAATGGCAGCTGTAAGTAACCGGTTGTCTATCGTCTGTGTCTTGTGTATGTTTAATAGGCAACTGGATGTTTTCTGTAGCCTAGAGATATCAATTAATTCCCTGAAGAGGGTAGACCCTCTCCTCTCCTCATGCTAAACTTAAAGTGACTTATAAGGTTCCACTTCTCCTCAAAGACAACTTTATTTTCCTTTCTCAATGACAAGCTTAATATTATTATTGCATGTTGGCTATGTGCAATAACTGCAAGCCAATGTTCATAGGCATTGTCAGTATTTGTCTTCATTATTTCTTGAATTCCTATTTCTTTATTTGCCAATAATTCCACTGTAAGCCAGTGTTTTCAGTCTTTTATTGCTACACAATAAATAGTAAAAATAAATTCTACATTCATAAATAATACAAAATAAAATAATAATAATGATTAAAAGGTTCTATGATTAAATGTATTCTATTGGTCAAAGGTATGTTAAATCCACCTGTTGCCCACTACTAGTATTTCTTACCATAAGGTGTGCTAATACTAAAGATTCATATAGATTTGAAAAAATATATTTATGATTTTTTAATATATGTATATATCAGTATCGGTCTTGAAAAGCAGGAACGGGTCGCACTGATCTAGATCTGCCTCAACTCCTAATTCCTCAGGGTGGGGGGTCCCCAGTTAAAATATGATTATTTTGGGGGGTCGCTGCCTGAAAAGGTTGAGATCCACTGCATCAGGATATAATGTACAGGATCACACACGCATAGAAGATATGGAGATTGGAGATCAAACGGGCCTAAAGACAGCTGGGTCATTGCTGAGACAACACAGCAGCACCTTCTGCACAGCTAATTAGTGCTGCCTGTTGTTCTCTTTGCTCTGCAACTTTATGAAGTTATCACTTATTATTGGAGTCTATATTAAAGGAGTAGTTCATCTAAAAGCTGAACCTAAAGCTTCGTGGGGTGTGTAATTGATAGAAAAAAAGTTTTTACATGTTCACTTATTTAGTATTCAACAGTTCAGTATCTTATTATGCGCGCTCGCACACACACACACACACACACACACACACACACACACACACACACACACACACACACACACACACACACACACACACACACACACACACACACACATGTTTATCTTATATTATTTGTAGAAAGGCTGCTTAACAACTGTGGCCTCCTGTACTTTTCAAACCCATTGTCCAGTTTTATTACCAATGAAAAAAGTGAAACAAAAGGGATGCATTTTTAAAATGTATTTATTTGTCTTCTCTTTCTCAGGCGCTGGTGTGGACAGCACCGTGTCTGAGCTGGATAACCAGGCTTTGCAAAAACCGACCCCAGCCCACACCCTAAGACTGCTGCATCTTTCTGAAGAGGGCACTCTGGTGCAGCACAGTCTACTCCAGTAAGCCACAAGAGCACTATTCTGCAGTCCCAACCTTATGCATGACCTGACCACATCCTGGAGCAGTGGTGTAACGTAGCAAGTACATTTATTTAAGTGCTGCACTTAAGTACACTTATTCACTTATTTCCCATTTTCAATACTTTTACTTCTACTCCACTACATCTCCGAGGCAAATATTTTACTTTTACTCCACTACAATGATTTGACCGCTTTAGTTACTTTGCAGATTTAGATTATTATCACAACACATGCATCAACCACTTCAGCCCTATACTGTATATATTTTTGCCATTTGAAAATAGCCGATCTGCAAGCTCAAAAATGCGTCACAATGTGAGCTTGTAGATCTGCTATTTTCAAAAGATGTTTGTACATTTTTAACTTTGTGAAATGGGACATTCTGCACAATGAGTATTTTTACCGTTGGTACTTTAAGTACATTTTGATACCAATACTTGTTTTTGTTACTTTTACTCAAGTAACATTTTGAACACATGCCTTTTACTTGTAACATAATATTTCTACATTACAGTATTGATACTTTCACTTAAGTAAATAATGTGAGTACTTTTCCACCACCCACTGTCCTAGAGTAATCATAATCTAATATCTCAATTATTTTTTTCCCCCTAGGAGCTGTACTGAATGTGTGGCCCCTACCCAGGACAATTTGAGCAAAACAACCTTTATTGCCCCCAAATCAACTACTGGCCCAGAGGCTGAAGGAGGTAAAAACCTGTTCACTTTCTACCTTCAATAACAATAATTATTTGGAGAATAGAGCTGGAGGTGTTTTTATTCATCAGGCGCTGATAACCCAATGGACACGTCTCTGCCCCCAGGTGACAAATCGGGGACAAAAGCAGAAGAGCCAATGGAGACTGAAGCTGCATCCAAACCACGCCCATCCACATCCACTCCTGTGTCCCGGAATTCACCTGGTGGTGTTTTGGAGAAGACGCTCTCTTTGCCGTCCCAGCCTGAGTCCTCTCACGTAAGAACATATTTATCCTCAATACTGGGATAGTTAAAGGGTAACTTCACCATATCCTACAGTTCTTTTGTGAGGAGGACAACAACGTGTTTCGGTACGTTATTTAAGCAGATTTTTCCCAGCGCCTTTTTGGGAGTGCGTTTTCGAGACACACTGCGCTTTGGGAAGTTAAATTATGTCAGATTTCCTCCTCTGAATAGAGCAGATAGATAGACATTTTGACAGGTAAATGCAGCTGGATGTCATAATGTTAACTGGGTCTTTTTCATAGATGTATTTTTCTGTGCCAGCATGAAATTAAGCTGTATATGAGCTGGCCATGCTTACACACAGTAACACTTACGTGAAGGACGAATGTTATTACCTTCAGAGAGGAAAAAAGGGGGCAGAGTAAAGACCCCTGGTTGGACTTCGTTCGGCTCTGTATATAGGATTTAAGTCTGGGGGTGTGAGATATATCGTCCCACGATATATCGCGATACGTTTTCGTGACGATATGTATCGTTTTGAAAAAAAAAAAAAACGTTTTGGGAAAAAAAAAACGTTTTGAAAAAAAAAAAACGCAAACACAAGCCGATGACAGTATCGGTAGACTATCCAATTATAATAGCCTACTCATTCATATGTTTGTGTGTGTGTGTGTGTGTGTGTGTGTGTGTGTGTGTGAGAGAACACAATATGAAGTGAAACATTTGATAGTTTTTGTCACACATTTAATGTCAGACAAGACATCTGGAGTCTGGCCCATTGCCTAAGATGAGTTTGACACCCCTGGTTTAAGTGGTAAAGAATAGACTAAGTTGCCTTCTCTAACACCACAGCATGACACTATACCTCCATGACGTGTTCATAACATGATTCATTTCTCTGTTCTGTTTCCTCCCCAGGATGTGTTGGTCGCAACCCAAAGCCTGGCAGCTGTGAGCAGCACCACCACCACCAGCAGCAGCAGCGTGGCTCCACGACACACACAAAGGAAGCCGGTGACACCATCCTTGCGTGACCAGAAGCCATCGCTGCCCGTTGAGTCAAGTCCGTCCGCTTTGCCCTTGCGGTTCACTGTGAACACAGAGAGCAGCACCGTGGCCTCAGAGCAGCCTGAGGATGAAAGCCAGGCCCCACAGATAGAGGGTCTAGACGTATCGCTCTGCATTGACACCGACCACTCTGTGATGTCACGCCTCAGTCAGAGGAGCGAGCCTAACGGCGTCTCCTCCTCTCCGAAAACGGCGGCCGAACCCAAAGCTGCCCCCTCCTCATTAAAACATAGTGGTGAAGGTGTCAGGACGGAGGAACGTGCTCCGTCGTCACAGAGGTCTGAAGTGAAGGAATCTATGCCGATGGCCAGGAATTTAACAAATGTGAACGTAAGTTACGCAAGTGGCGGCAGCCCTAAGGACAAGGTGCATGGCGCTCTGCTCACGTCCGACGTGGTAAACCCACTGGCCAGCAACTGCGTCCAGCAGACCCCTCAGACCGCCACACATGGTAGTTTAGCCTCAATGTCCCAGTCTGTGTTCTCTCAGACATCAAGCGGGGACTCTGTGAGCGTTACGGAGAGTGAGTTAAACACTCAGTCGCTGCTGAAGCACGGACAATTCTCTACTGTTCCCTGTCAATTGCTGTCACTAGATCAAGACGTGATGGATGAGGGAGACGAGGCTGGAGAAGAAGAAGAAGAGAAGGAGGTGGGGATGGTGAAGGAAGGAGAGAACATATTGGGGAGTGAGGGCTCGTCTCTGGGCCTGGCTCTCTCCCAGAGCCAGGTGTTGTCCCCTGAGCCGTTGAAGATGGAAGGGAGGGAGGAGGGCGGCAGCCTCATCGTGGGGTCTGAAAGCCCCCACGATGCCCAAAGCCCTGGGCCGCTCCGGAAAAAGGACGCATTGCCGTCGACACAACAAAAGAGGAGCGGTTCTCAGCCAGAAGGAAGCAAGGTGTCCACCAACGGCCAGGGTTCCCAGTCTCAGCCTAAAGACGTGTGCATGGCTCCTGATAGCCTCTCCCAGGCTGACAGGGAGGGGCCTGAAGCAAAGGGAGTCAAAGACAAGAGCCTCAGTGACGGCTCTGGAGGTAAGATTGACGCAGAGAAATCCCAGGCTCTACCAATGTGGGCTACACGGTTACACTTTCTTTTTTACTTTTTGGGGCGGTGTAACCGCCCCCTATATGTGAGGTTTGGACATTGACTAATCCTGCACCGTGATTGGCCACCAGTCTACACCCCTAACCCCTACACATTCAATGCAAATCTATACTTTTCCTTAAGTGAGCTTCCATCAGTGTGATGACCACTAGCTGTAATGTGATTGGCTGACTTTATTGGTTGACTCTATTCAGGACTGTGATTGGCTAGCGAAACACATGACACATGTGCAGCCCAATGAATAGGACTATGGCACTTAAAAAAAACACATTTATGTTTTTTTTTAAGTGAGTCATGTGATGACCACACCTCCCACTTCACACTGGGTGTGATTTTTAGCGGTGCCAGCCGCTCTACCTTTGACTATGTCCGTCCGTATGTCCGTATGTCCGTATGTCCGTATGTCCGTTTGTCCGTTTCAGCACGGGCTTTAAACAGCTACAAGTAAGACGCGCGAACGCTGGAAGCGAACGCAGCTCGAAAATATTGTGTATTTACGGACTGTGTGTGTGTGTGTGTGTGTGTGTGTGTGTGTGTGTGTGTGTGTGTTTTGACTGCACTCTGGCGCACTCTGTTGGTTGCACACAGGCAGTGCAGGCAGTGCTCACATACTGCACACACACACACAGACAGAGACACAAGCCGAGCAGAGTTTCATAGTATGCTCCACTTGGGCGGAGGCGCGGCATTCGCAGCATGCCAGCAAGTCCAAATTTGGTATGTGGACTTAGACCACCAATAGGGACGAGCATTGATTGCTGAAGCCCCGCCCCGCCCTATTATAGCGCCACCAGGAGGCCACTGCCTTTAAACAGCTATAACTCCAGTTTGCAGCATGCCACCAAGTCCAAATTTGGTATGTGGACTTACACCACCAATAGGGACGAGCATTAATTGCTGAAGCCCCGCCCTATTATAGCGCCACCAGGAGGCCACTCATCAAAGGCACCGCTTCCTTCACACAGGGTGCGATATTTTTTTTTTATTATGAGGGGAAATTGATGTGATTTGCATTCAACGATTTGCATGAATGTTCAACATTTTTCAAAAATAGCAGATATACAAGCTCCCAGTGTGGCACAAAGTGACTGTGAGCTTGTATATCTGCTCTTTTTGAATAGTCAACGCTAAAATATAAAGGCTCACATATGTACACACGTGTATGTGGTGTGCCGATCACTGTCCTGTTTGCATTGTGCAGAAATTCCCACCCGTATTAAAGAAGAGGAGCTGATTGGGCCAGCTGTAAGTGCCACGCCCCCTCTGATCAACCAGCTACAGCAGACACCAAGCACTCCCACTGGTGAGTTCTGTTTTCTTACCCATGTAGACCGCAAACAAAACCTGACAACCTGAACCTCTGCCCCATTTAAAAAAGGGTTGGCCTCATGGTGGCGCTATGACAGGCTTATTCACGTTTGGGCCTATAACTATTCAACCATAGGGCGTACAATCCAATTTTCAGATGCCCTTCCGATTGGCTACGATAGGCTCTATGCTCAGCAGCCATATTGGGAATGAATTGGGTCCCTTCCTTACTTCCTTCACAGGTGTTACCAATGATACTAATTAAAGCTCTGTTCCATTTAGTGTGGCACAGTGGTTTTCTTATTTCAAGGACCCCTATAACTCTGAGAGTGTACAAATGGAACCAAATGGACCCTCACGGGTCCATTTGGTTCCATTTGTACACTCTCAGAGTTACACACCCACCACAAGTGGCCATTTGGGAACCAAAGTGGAGTGTTTCCAGTGAGCCAACATGCACGATATCAGCACCCTGTTCAGAATGGAACAGAGCCATTAGTATCATTGGTAACACCTGTGAAGGAAGTAGGAAGAGGCCCAACTTCTTTCCAATATGGCTGCTGTGCATAGCGCCTATTGGCTTTCAAAATTTGCGCGGAGTGGCCTGTTTTGCAAAATAAATCTATAAATAAATCACTCTACACAGCTCCTCCGCGGCAGACTTCCGCATCACGTGAACACTGTTTTTTTCCCCTTCTCCCGTGACGTATACATGGTCCTCCTCCACATGTGGCCATCACACACACACAGACACACATATACACACACACACACACACACACACACACACACACACACACACACACACACACACACACACACACACACACACACACAGTAAAAGACCACAACAAGCTACTGGCTTTATTGCGTTGGATGATATAAAGCATAATACAATTATACATTGTAATATATTGTGCACACTTATTCTGTCTCAAAAGCTGATGGTTTCTCTTCGTGCATGCCTCAATGCAGTGCACGGCCTACTATAAATGACTGTGACAAAGATTATGTTAACATTGTTAACTTCTGGGACGAAGAAAAAGAAAAAGAAAACGGGTGGAAAATGGAACGCTCGTCCTAAAACACACTGCCCCATTTTTTCCGCGGGCCGAGGCCGCCGGATTAGACCTGGGGCGAAGGTGTTTCAGGACGAGAGGTGCGCGAGCAGCGCAATGGAGAAGAAGGACCCGCCGATATTTCCTTTTTGCTTGATATTGTTTGATGGCGAAACAATCATGACTGATACACATGAAAGAAGACCCTTCACAGCTAATAGAGAATTTAAAAATGTAAGAATCAGTTCAGAATTGAATGGGTAGGGCTATAGTTAAATGCGAGCCTGTTTCTGCCGTTCTGCGCGCCCCTCGGCTGCGACGTTTCCTTTTTGCCACGCATCTACACTTCATGGAGTAAATACATTTTGTACTGGGGTTCTGGGGACTACGAGAAAAAAGAGGGACAGGTCAGGATTAAATTCATAAATGTAAGTTTGCTCATCCTGGCGCTTCATTCACTATTTCAGGAATAAATGGCCTTGCACAACAATGTTAACTATAAAGATAACTATGTGGTCATCCACATTGATGAAGTGTCTATTCTTATATTATGTATAATTCTATAGGCTGCATATTATTCTATGCATGTATTTTCATCCATGGCTCTGGTCCAGCTGTGTGAGACGTCATAAGTGATCGCGGAATTTGCCGTCGCTTTGAAATGACGCTGAGTGCAGTCCGATCCTTTGAGGGAAACCGAAGACCACTCCGTCCTCGCAAATAATCATCGGCTCCTCGCAGGGGCGGGGCTTAGGCGCGAGTGGAGGAAGGGAGGAGAGTGAGCGAGTGACCGAGCTTTGGGGAATGGAATTTAGCTATCCACCTGTTTCTTGGCTGTGTGTTTTCCACTTCCTGTCGGATTTCATTGGATATCATTAGTCATCTGACCGGTTTCATTGGATTTCATTGGATCGAAAGACAGGAAGTGGAACACAGTGAAAAGCCTAGGAAACAGGTGGATAGGCTCTATGCACAGCAGCCATATTGTGAAGACATTCACAGGTGTTGCCAATGATACTAATGAAGGCTCTGTTCCATTCTGGTCAAACAGAGTCAGGGTGCTGATATTGTGGCTCACTGGAAACACTCTGTTACACCAGTGCGTCTACAGTTGGGGTCCAGGGACCCTCATGGGCTTCCAAATTTCTCCTTTACGGGTGTGTAATTCTGAGAGTGTACAAATGGAACCAAATGGACCCTTACGGGTTCCATTTGTACACTCAGAGTTATGGGGGTCGTGGAAACCACTATGCTACACTGAATGGAACAGAGCCTTCATTAGTATCATTGGTAAGTCTTTCACTCTCTCTCTCTCTCTCACACACACACACACACACACACACACACACACACACACACACACACACACACACACGCATATATGTGTAGTGTACCGATCACTGTCCTGTTTGCATTGTGCAGAAATTCCCACCCGTATTAAAGAAGAGGAGCTGATTGGGCCAGCTGTAAGTGCCACGCCCCCTCTGATCAACCAGCTACAGCAGACACCAAGCACTCCCACTGGTGAGTTCTGTTTTCTTACCCATGTAGACCGCAAACAAAACTTGACAACCTGAACCTCTGCCCCATTTTCTTTTTAAATTGGCCTCATGGTGGCGCTATGACAGGCCGATTCACGTTTGGGCCTATAACTGTTGAACCATAGGGCGTACAATCCAATTTTCAGATGCCCTTCTGATTGGCTACGATTGGCTTTCAAAGTATGCAGGAGGGGCCTGTTTTGCAAATAAAAAGGCACAAATCATGAACACAGTGTCCAATGCGATATATGTAAGTGCACTTTGTTTGGTGTAGGCGGGGACTTCTTTCTTCTACAATAGAAGAGTTAGGACGTCACATTCTAATACAGCCCGAATAGAGCGTCGCAGTTCCCGCCCACTTCCTGGTGCCGGAAGTAAATACTCAATGCATTTTTCCCATTGACTTTTACAAAAATATTTATATAAATTAATTTAAGCCTAGAATCAAGCTATCCAGGATAGCGGTGAATCATGACCATAAAACGTGTGATTCTGTGAAAAAACCTTTTTGAAAACGGCAAAACAAAGGGTATTTATTAAATATAGTATATCATATCATTAAATATAAAATTTTAAAAAATCACAGAAAAAAAGGTTTTATGGTCATGATTCACCGCTATCCTGGATAGCTTGATTCTAGGCTTAAATTGATTGATATACATATTTTTGGAAAAGTTAATTGGAAAAAATGCATCGAGTATTTACTTCCGGCACCAGGAAGTGGCGGAACTGCGATGCTCTATACCCAATCTCAGCACCGGCCACAGTGGTGCACCTCGTTAATCATTAGACTCCCAATTCACTACCACTGGGAGTCTGGGTTCGACTCCCACTTGGGATAAAACTTTTTCAAACATCCGCTGACTACTTTTTTTCGCCGATAAAGTATAGTTTTGGACCATGACGGAGGCGCGCTGACTCAGCAGACCTTGAGGCCGAGCGCCTGTGCGCTTCCAGGCGCGAGTGCCCGCGACGACCGGCCGATGGTCTGCTAGTCGACTAAGCGCCGTCCGAGTTATGTACCGATAGGGACAGAATCGTAAAAATGTTGGTGGGGATTGCGTTTGCCCCAACTGCCACTCAAAGTGACTACTGGCCAATCACAGTGCGTCTTTCCCGGGACTTACCCAGCTCTCAACTTCCGGTACACAACCACATTAGCTCGCGTGGCTAATACGACATAGCAGTGGCGGCCATTTTGTGGTGCCACATATCAAAAGCCCATTAATTTTTCCCATAGATATTTCCAAAAATATTTATATTCATACAAATATTAATTTAAGCCTGGAACCAAGCCATCCAGGCTCCTGGTGAATCATGACCATAAAACTCTTGATTATGTGTCATAAATATTTGAAAACAGCAAAAAAGGGTATTTGATAATAATATATGTAAATATAATAATATAATTAAATATTCAAATATGTTTTTGACACAGAATAAAAGGTTTTATGCTCATTATTCACCAGGAGCCTGTATGTCTCTGTTCCAAATCTCTATGGGAAAAATGAATGGGCTTTCTAAAATGGTAAATGGTGCATTTATATAGCACTTTTATCCAAAGCGCTTTACATACATTCACATACATTTTACATACATTCTCACACACACATTCACATTTTGGACGATAACCTCTTGAGCCCGTAGGTCATTGGTTATCAAAGTGGGGTCCGGGGACCCCCAGGGGCCCTTGGGGGATACCAAGGGGTCCTCAGCATAATGTGTTAATATAGCGTCAAAATCATTTTAATCCCTTAATCCATACTCTATATGCTGGCTATTGAAAAATAGCAGATATACAAGCTCATATCTCTATGAGCTTGTAGATCTGCTATTTTTTTTAAATCTTGAAAATGTGTGCAAATCTTTAAATCTTTTTATTCTAAGGCAAACATTTTTAACATAAATCTTTGCTTCTGGGGATCCCTGGCACAACATATTTTCAGGTGGGAGGTCTGCGGCCACGTACATATCAATTTGGGGTCCTTGGCACGAAAAGGTTTGAGAACCACTGCCGTAGATTTTTTTTTCCCAATGAATTCCTTGGATCATGACGCAACTCCCCAGACTGTTTTTTGTGTTCATTTCAAAACCCACTTTTTGCTGCTGCTCCTACAAATCCTCTCAAACTCACACAAAAAGGTACATATTATCTCTGGAATCATCATCACGTTTGCCCGGGACCCAAACTAGTGAAAATAGCAGATCTACAAGCTCACAACGTGTTTCTTGGCGTCACGTTATGAGCTTGTAGATCTGCTATTTTCACTACTTCTTAATTTTTTTTTCATGCATTCATGAAATACATTTAAAAAATGTTGGAATTGTTTTTAATTGTTTTAAATCTTTTGAAATGTATTTATTTGTTTAAATGTTTAAACTGTATTGTGATATTATAGCAACATACTTTATTTTTAAACTGTTAGGATTTAGAAGACATTTGTAGAATCCCCAGAAGCAAAGATTTGAGTTACAAATGTTCACTTAGAAAAAATATATATATATTCAAAGATTTGCGCACATTTTCATGATTTTCTTCAAAAATAGCAGATATACAAACTCGTAGTGCGGCACTGGTTGCACACTATGAGCTATGAGCTCTGCTATTTTTTAAAAGCCAAAAAATCTAAAAATGACATAGATGCGTCCCCGGATTGAAGGGGTTAAATGAATGATGATAAAACAATGTTGATGTTGCCAAAGTCTGCCTTCAAGTTTTGTCGAAACGTGTGCCAGCTACATTTTACCATGTTGTGTTGTCTTTTGCTGCTAATGTCGCATATGGAAAGTAATTGAAAAGGATACAACAAGTGCAGTTTATAATTTATGATTCCCCTGAGCACAGTGGAGAAAGATGGGATTAATTAAGAGTTTTATTAAAACAGGGTACATCTAGTGCCAACGATCTTACCATTTACTGATGATATGTTGCGTGCTGTAGAAGCCACGTATATACGTATGTAAACGAAGGGTACGTGCACGACGGTGGAGTGTCCCGTCTATGGCCCGGAACAATAATATTTCTAACGCGATCCGCCATTGCAGAGTGATCGCCCATCAAAAACCCCATCTAACCCCACCTTAGAAAGAAATGGAAATGGCCTAGGCCGTGGCGTCGCGGTCTAGGCACCCTGGTTGAAAATCCTTAATAGCAGCGTGCCGCGGGTTCGCGTCCCGTTCCCGACGGCCTTTGCTGCATGTCTTCCCCCATCTCTCTCCCCATTCTTCCTGTCAGACTACTTTCTCTGTCCCTCTCCAAATAAAGCAATAAAAAAAAACCAAAAAAATCTAAAAAAAAAAAAAAAAAAAAGAAAGAAATGGAGATATGGAGATATTTCTCAAGGAGTTATAATGGGTAGGGATGCACCGAATATTCGGCCACCGAAACATATCGGCCGAAAATGGTTAAAAATTGCATTTTCGGCTTTCGGCCGAAAGGGTTTTGTGGCCGAAAAATATCACCGAAACAACACAATCCGATCGGTAAATCACTGTTGTAGGGAGAACGTCTCTCTCGGTAACACACTGCTGCTGCTTCTCTCAGAGCCCAGCTACAGCCTGACATTCCTCCCCCCCCTCCCTCGTCCCTCCCTCATACACACGTTCGATCGCACCGTCTCAACTCAAGACTCAAGGAGGAAGGAAGGAATGATACATACTAACTTTGTAACCAAGCTTTGCTGTTGTTAACCAAACTATAGTCTCGCGTGGCCAGACTGTTGCCTCCCACAATTTACAAATGTTTCCGACATACAGTCTGGGACTCGGAAGCTCTGATCATGTGTAAGGGGAAAGCGGATGCCCCTCCCCTACCCACGTCCGTTTTAGCATTGTGCAGTGGCGCAAATGAGTCCGACTGGAATCAACGAATCTCATAAATATCGTTTATGTCTACTAGTGTCTTCTTTCACAGTTTTTTCGGCGTTAATTCCATGATACCTTTCTCAGTTTTCTGTGATAAACAATCCTCGCACAAATAACATGAATCTACCGCTCCTATGACTATGCTTCCGCCTCGGTTCTGTTTCCACTAGGACTACAGGTCCGCGGGCACCGCTTCGTGATTGGTCGAATGTTTTTCCGGTCTGAACAACTTCCGTTACACAGCTTTCGGGAAGTGGAGTCCCAGACTCTATATAGCATTCAGAGATTGTGGAATAGTAGTCTGGTGACGCGAGACTAACCAAACTAGAATCCACACATGTCAGAAGGTGTAACGACAGTAGGAAAGCCAGCTAGTTAAGTGCCTGCCAAGCGCAAAATAATTAACACCAGCTGTAGCCTGTAGAGACGCTTCCCTCTTTGATTGTGTTGTGTGTGTGTGTGTGTGTGTGTGTGTGTGTGTGTGTGTGTGTGTGTGTGTGTGTGTGTGTGTGTGTGTGTGTGTGTGTGTGTGTGTGTGTGTGTGTGTGTGTGTGTGTGTGTGTGTGTGTGTGTGTGAGAGACTTTTCTGAAATGAAACTGAAAGTATTTTGGCTGTGTGCAATAATGCAACTGCAGACATTATATTGCCTTTTGTTAGGCCAGTGGTTCTCAAACTTTTTCATGTCAAGGACCCCCAAAATGATATGAATTTGGCCGCGGACCCCCATCTCAAATATTTTGTTCCAGGGACCCCCAGAGGCAAATATCTCAAATATTTTGTTCCAGGGACCCCCAGAGGCAAATATTTGAGTTAAAAAATTTTAAAAAATATATATACCAAGGTTTGCACAAATGTTCATGATTTTTCAAAAATAGCAGATCTACAACACGCTATGAGCTTGTATATCTGCTATTTTTGAATAGCCAAAGTATAAAAGGTTAAAATTATTGTGACGCTATATTAACAAATTTTGCTGGGGACCCCCTGGAACCCCCCCAAGTACCCGTGGGGGTCCCCGGACCCCACTTTGAGAACCAATGTGTTAGGCTATTCAACATTTGTTTTAATTTCTTGAATTAATATATATTTAATTTGCAATAATTCAACTGTATGGCATGCTAATGTTTTGAGACATATTGTATTTTATTACTACACAATAGTAAATACATAATTCTACACAATTACTAAATATATGTTTTAAATAACGGATCTCAATATGGACCCATTATAGTGATGACAAGTTTTGACATAATCATGTAGCTCAGAAGCACAGCCATGACAGCAATGGTTCAAAAAAAGTTTTTAAAAAAAATGTATACATTCTTTTTTTTTAATTAATCATTTTCGGCCTTTCGGTATTCGGTTTTCGGCCATCTGTTTTCTATTTTCGGCATTCGGTTTCGGCCAAGAATTTTCCATTCGGTGCATCCCTAATAATGGGAGAGGACGAGTTTTTTGTCATGGATCCACATCCGGCCTTTCCATTGTAGAGACTCTGTGGATGATCCCAAAGTTGTGTTAGGGCGCCCCGTGTGGAAAAAAAATGGCTACAACGGTCCGGACCATTTATGGCACTCCACGCATAGCTTTTCAAAAACGGTCCGGAACGTGTTTGGCACACAATGTGTTAACTGCCCCGTTTACACTGGCAGCCAAATCCAGCCTGAATCTAGCCTGAATCAGATCTGTGCCATATCCAGATTAGAATCTGATGTGTTTTAGGAAGTCTGAACAGAGACAGGTCACATGGAATCTGATTTTTAGAAATCAGACTTGAGACACATTCCGAAGTGGATTCAAATCTGATACCTAAAGATGCATCTCAGTCTCAACGCAGTAACCTGATCTAACCACCCAAGTCTCATATCAAACTGTCCAAATCCGATCCGATTCGAGCGCCACTTACGTCATTACAGAAGCGCGATCATTTTACAGAATAAATGGCGACCAGCATTCAGTGGACAGATGGAGAAATGCAATGTCTCCTAGCACTTTAGGGGGATGCCTCAGTAAGCGAAACTCGTAGGAATGTACAGGAACAAGGCGATATGAAGACATACCTCGCCGCATGGCAGAAAATGGGTTCACAAGGTCCCATCTGTTCAGTGTCAGAGGAAAATAAAGAATGTGAAGAACACATATAAAGAGATGAAAGTCATGACACCTACATCGTTACCACGGTAACCAAAGCAGATATGTGGCGCAGGGCGGCTTTGGGTTGACGTTGTTTAAATCAGTCTGAACTCACAGATCTGTGAGATCAGATCTGGTCACTTGCAAATGCAGTGTGAACAGTCAGGCCAAAAGATCAGATTTGTCGCCTAGAACCCCCTAATGACCCCTCAGTTTGAGAAGATGTGACTTAATTAATAAACCCTCTGGGTTGATTGGATGCATGGCCATATTATTGCATATAGCCTACTCACTGTGCACATGATGAGGTTAAATTGTTTTGTGTTGTCATATGGGCCTATACATTTCTCAATAGGCTACACATTGATTCTGAATATTTACAACAGTTTTCAAAACTCATCTGCCAAAATATATCAGCCATGAGTTCTTATGACTCGATATATGCACATACACACACACACCACACACACCACACACACACACTCACTCACTCACTCACTCACTCACTCACTCACTCACTCACTCACTCACTCACTCACTCACACTCACACACACAGAGAGAGAGCACGGTGCAGCGGCTGCCTCATTCACAGACAGTGAGAGAGAAGTTCCTCTTTCTCTCCGCTGCCGGCTCGGATCGTTTCTCAACTTTAAAATACTTGTACTTTATTAATGTGTTATATATATATATATATATATATATATATATATATATATATATATATATATATATATATATATATATTAAAAAAATGGGAAAAAGTAAATGGATACAGAAAAATACTTGTTCTTTCTTTGTTGCTGCAACTGTTCGACGATGACTCAGTTTACTGATGGCATATTGCTGTAGGGCATGGTCCTCATCCACCCTGATGATTTTTAGAGCCTTTTTTTTTTGGATGTCTAGCTGCCTGAGAGTGGTCTGAGAGGCATTCATCCAGGCTAGGCAGGAGTACTCCATAATACTCCTGACCTGGGTCTTGTAGTTGGCTCTGCCTTTAGCATCAAGCTTGTTGGCCAGCTTACGCAGTTGCTCCAAGACGTTGTCCAGCGCGTTTAGAGATGTTGGACAGATGGCTAGTCCACGTCAGTTTACTGTCTATGCAAAGACGCAGAACCTCCATCTGCTCGCTGAGTTTGATTTTAGTGGTCGTATGGGGGAAAAGCCATTTATTTGTACAGTTTGTGGCAATGCATGCTTTCTATTTTCAAAAGATTTGTAAACATTTGAAAACGTGAAATGGAACATGCTGCATAATGAATACTTGTACTTTTGTACTTTAAGTACATTTTAATGCCAATGCTTTTGTACTTTTACTCAAGTAAATTTTGATTACCGGACTTTTACTTGCAACAGAGTATTTCTACACTGCAGTATTGATACGTTTACTTAAGTAAAAGATGTGAGTACTTTTTCCACCACTGGACATTATTTCTAATGAGATGAACAATAATACTAAATCCTGCGTCCTCTCTCTCTCACTCTCTCTCCCTTTCTCTCTCTCTCTCAGATGTCTCCAGTATGACGGTACAGCACATGGTGGTCGAACCTCAGAAGCGCGGCCGCGGCCGTCCTCGAAAGCATCCCGTCTGTCTGCCCTCCCCTGCGGCACAGCGTGTGGTGATCGAACCCAAGAAGCATAAACGTGGCCGTCCGAGATTGAGCGAACGTGAAGGTAACTGTTGAACCACAGGGCTTACAATCCAATTTTCAGATGGCCTTCTGATTGGCTACGATAGGCTCTATTCACAGCAGCCATATTATGAAGACATTCACAGGTGTTACCAATGATACTAATGAAGGCTCTGTTCCATTCTGGTCAAACAGAGTCAGGGTGCTGATATTGTGCATGTTGGCTCACTGGAAACACTCTGTTACGCCAGTGGGTCTACAGTTGGGGTCCATGGACCCTCATGGGCTTCCAAATGGCCCCTTACAGGTGTGTAACTCCGAGAGTGTACAAATGGAACCAAATGGACCCTTACGGGTCCATTTGGTTCCATTTGTACACTCTCAGAGTTATGGGGGTCGTGGAAACCACTGTTACATTAAATGGAACAGAGCCTTCATTAGTATCATTGGTAACACCTGGGAAGGAAGTGATAATATGGCTGCTGTGCATAGAGCCTATTGGCTTTCAAAGTTTGCGGGAGGGGCCTGTTTTGCAAACAAATACCACAAATCATGAACACAGTGTCCAATAGGACATAGTAGTGGCGGCCGTTTTATGGTGCCACAGATCAAAAGCCTGTACATTGTTCCCATAGAGATTTCCGAAAATATTTATTTTCATTATTGTAAGCCTGGAACCAAGCCCTCCAGGCTCCTGGTGAACCATGACCATAACACATTTGATTCTGTGTCATACATATTTGCAAAAAAAGGGTATTTAATAACTATAGTATATCATATAATTACATATTCTTTGACACAGAATCAGATGTGTTATGGTCATTATTCACCAGGATGGCTTTGTTCCAGACTTAAAATAATTCATATAAATATTTTTGGAAATCTCTACTGGGGAAAAAAAAGTGCTTTCTATGTGTGGAACCACAAAATGGCCGCCACTCCTATGCCCTATTGCCATGACACTTTGCACACACCACCAGTAGAAGAACCACTACCCCAAACCTTTTCAAATGGGCCTCACGGTGGGGCTAGCAGCTTGCTTCACATTTTGGACGATAGCCTCTTGAACCGTAGGTTATTGGTTCTCAAAGTGGGGTCCGGGGACTCCCAGGGGTCCTCGGGGGGATACCAGGGGGTCCTCAGCTAAATTTGTTAATAAGGCATAAGGCAAAATCATTTTAACCACTTTAACCATATGTTATACTTTGGCTATTGAAAAATAGCAGATATACAAGCTCATAGCACGGCACCGAGTGCCGTGCTATGAGCTTGTAGATCAGCTATTTTTGAAAAAATCTTGATGTGTGCAAATCTTTAAATATTTTTCTTTTTTAAAGGCAAACATTTTATATCATTACATTTTTGCCTCTGGGGGTCCCTGGCATAGCATATTTTCAGGTGGGGGTCCGAGGCCACATGTATATCAATTTGGGGGTCCTTGGCATGAACATGTTTGAGAACCACTGCCGTAGGTCATACAATCAAAATCATTTTTTTCCAATTAATTCCTTGGATCATGGCTTAACTCCCCACATAGGCCCGGCCGACTGTATTTTCATCTATTTTTGTGTTTACTTCAAAACCCACTGTTTGCTTTTGCTCCTACAAATTCTGCAAAACTGACACAAATAGGTACACATATTGTCTTTGAAATCATGTAATCAAGATCAGGGATACCCAAACTTTTTTAGCTCAAGACCCAAAAGAGAAATTAAGACGTTTGCCCGGGACTCAAACTAGTGAAAATAGCATATCTACTATAGCACTTTTATAATTAGTTAAAGGTAGGGTAAGTGATTTACTTTGGTTAAAATAAGTGTTAAAGGGACTACACCATTAAAAAATAAATAATAATATTTAATATCATATTGTTTATGTCCCTCAAACGTTTTTCAAAAGGTTTGAGCCTAAATCAAGCCTCAGATATACTCATTCCAACTAACTTCTCTCTGGCTTATAGACCAATTATTTGTTTGCTAACATTGAGACTGGACGCACAGGTGATTGTTTCACGCAATCAATTCCCAACCTGTTGTTTCGGGGTGCGCTGGTTTCAGCACACCCCAAACCCCTCTTGTGTGTTGGCTAGTGAGGCGCGTCCTTGCGAGACCTGACAGAATGGGTTTCATTGCGCAGGGTTTCAGTGTGACGTTGTCTGTTAAGGGGTCTATAAAGCACTTTCAACTGCAATACCACATTGTCCTGTTTGGCACGGGGCGCTATTGAGCCAGTTTGTATGCATGTTATCTCCTGGTTCTGTGTGGAAAAAGAAAGAATTAAGAAAAAAATAAAAACTTGTTTTTTTTTTTTCTTTTTTTTTTTTGGTTGGAACTGAAAAACGGGAGGGATTGTACCCTGACGTGACGTCACGTCAGGGACCAAATCAGTTTGGCCTGTTTTGAGACCAATTTACAGAAAACCCCAGATTTGCTGTGAAAGCCTGAGTGTTCAAACTGGGGTATTTTTGGGGATAGACGAGAGGTAGGGGAGACCAAAAACACACAAAAAAGAAGAAAAAGTTAAAATTCATGGTGTTGTCCCTTTAAATAGCTCTATATTGTGATAGTACTCATTGCTGTAGACTGTTTGGTCAGTAAAAGGAGTCTCCCATGTCTCTCCAGCTCTTTATTAAACAGAAAATATATTTTCAGTGCACTCTCCTGATTGACTATTTTGTCACCTACCTGAAAATGTACTATATTCTGTTTACTAAAGAGCTGGAGAGACCCCTGTGACCGAACAAACGCTCCGTAGAAATGATTACTACCAGAATATAGCACTTTAACCTTTTTAACCATAAGAATAAAATAAGCAAAACGTATCACTTACCCTACCTTTTAATTCATATGTTGTTGTTGATCAAATGGTGAGTTGTGTAGCCGACGCAGGCAATCAATCAACAGCTGAGTGAGTCAGCTGCTGGCACTGCACAAACTACTTGTAGTTCTAATTGGCTCTATTCACAGCAGCCATATTATGAAGGCATTCACAGGTGTTACCAATGATACTAATGAAGGCTATGTTCCATTCTGGTCAAACAGAGTCAGGGTGCTAATATTGTGCATGTTGGCCCACTGGAAACACCAGTGGGTCTACAAGTTGGGGTCCAGGGACCCTCATGGGCTTCCAAATGGCCCCTTACAGGTGTGTAACTCTGAGAAAGTACAAATGGAACCAAATGGACCCGTAAGGGTCCATTTGGTTCCATTTGTACACTCAGAGTTATGGGGGTCGTGGAAACCACTGTGCTAGACTAAATGGAACAGAGCCTTCATTAGTATCATTAGTAACACCTGTGAATGTCTTCATAATATGGCTGCTGTGAATAGAGCCTATAAAGGGCAGTTCCAACATTCTAACAGAATGAAATGAATAATGATAAAGCAATGTTGATGTTGTCAAAGTCAGGCTTCGATTTTTGTCCGTGTGCCAGCTACATTTATACCAAAACAACAGGCATGTTGTCTTTTGCGGCTAATGTCGCATATGGAAAGTGATTGAAAAGGATCTAATGAGTGCAGTTTATAGTTTATGATTCCCCTGAGCACAGTGGAGAAAGATGGGATAAATGATTAGAACTGAATAACGTACAAACTTAACCCATTAAGACCTGAGGCCGATTCTTACTAATGTCTTCTAAATCCTAACAGTTTTCTGAAAAACATATGTTTCTATATCAGTGGTTCTCAAACTTTTTCATGTCAAGGACCCCCAAAATTATATGTATTTGGCCGCCAACCCCCATCTCAAAATATTTTGTTCCAGGGACCCCCAGAAGCAAATATTTGAGATTAAAATGTTCGCTTTAAAAGAATATATATATTCAAAGATTTCCACACATTTTCACAATTTCTCAAAAATAGCAGATCTACAAGCTCATAGCGCGGCACTCGGTGCTGCACTATGAGCTTGTAGATCTGCTATTTTTGAATAGCCAAAGTGTAAAATAATGCTTTTTTGCTCAAATCATAGCTATATATCGCCATAAAAATGCAATTCATTAACGTCCTGCAATGAGGGACAGAGAAAAGAACACATTTAGATCTGACACATTATTTGATTGCAGAAATAGATACCAGTATGCTAATGATCCATTTGTACACACTGAGTGTACACACACTCGATCTCTGCACAGACAGACAGACAGACAGACAGACAGACAGATGTGTGTATATATATATTAGACCCTCCAGAAAAATGTGTTTATGCGATCGCAGAATTTACTGCATAATCAGCAAAATAGCGCATAATTATGCGGGGGTAACGTTTTTTCAAAAAGGCCGAATCGCATAATATGCGCATCGCATCGCATAATACGCACAACGCATTGCATAATATGCGATTCGCATCGCATATTTCCGCATATTTCGCAACTTTTAACATATTTAGCATTTTTTGCAACTTTTCGCATATTTCGCATATTGCCGCATATTTCACAACTTTCCGCATATTTCGCAATTTCACCGCATAAAATTGAAAAAAAAAAGAGCACATTTCGTCGCAAAATCAAGGATTTTAGCCCGCATAATCAAGAGTTTTAGCCCGGATAATCAAGGCTTTTAGCCCGCGTTTTTCTGGAGGGTCTAATATATACATATTTTTTATTAGGGGAAAAATACAAGTACATGGATACAGAAACACACTTGAACTTTCTGACCCGCAGTGAGATCGCGCGTAAAGCGCTGGAATGTCTCGGAGCAGCGACGCTCACTCAGTGGGTGTTCACTCTCCATTCCGACATCTCACCACTCCGACTAGTGGCTTCCGCGTGCGGTTAGGGTTAGGGTTAGGGTTAGGGTTAGGTATAGGGTTCGTCAACGTCGGAAAGGCGACATGTCGGAAAGGAGAAATGCACCCCACTCAGTGACGCTTCGCTCCATTGTGTCCATGAGTAAACAATCTACATGCTAACGCTAGCACCAAGAGCTCCTGGCAGCTCAGAGGGGAAGGCACACCCGCACGTACGTTATTCCGGATGGCAGGGAGCGCTCATTTTGTTTCACTCAACGTGCCACGGCAATTATTTGCAGTCGCACAGGTGCTCCCAATCATAGTTTTTAGGTCGCACAGATTACATTTCAGGCGCATTTGCGACCAAAACAGTCACAATTTCAAGCCCTGGAAACGCACATTTAAAATGTGTGTGTCCAATCAAAGTGATTTGATTACATTTTTATTGAAGATACTGAACTGTCACTGCATTGTTGAAGCTCTACTGTGATCTTTTGTAGTACAGTATGTAAGGTTACTGAATGATAACCAAGCGTTATTTCTACTGGTGATTTCCACAGAGCACCACAGACAGACGTCTACACAAACGGGAGAGATGGCCTACAAAACATATTCAACGTTGTCAGAGGTTCAGCGAGAGATCGACCAGGGACGTGGACTGCTTGATGCAAGGATGCAGCCTGTAGTAAAGTTGTACAGGATAGGTATGTACTGTTTTAGGTGCCTTTCACACCCACAGTCCGCTAAAGAGGTCCAGACCAAGGACCAAACTGTTACACTGTTGCATTGTTCAGTGGATCTGGTTTGTGTTCGCACAGTCCTGTGTTAAAGGAGAATTTCAGACCAGCCTTTTTCTTACCTTTGTATGACATTATTATATCCTAGGTAGGACGAGTGGTACAGTTTATTTGTCTGACGCTTATAATATATTTCTGTCCCAAATGGAACATCCTGTCAATATGAACGCAATAAAATATATGCGATCTAGCGCATGGACCGCTACTACCGCTGGCTTGTTCTGCTGTACCACTCATCCTTGGATATAATAACATCATAGAAAGTTTTGAAAAAGGCTAGTTCTGAAATTTGCCTTTAAGCGAACCAAATATGTATACAAATGACACGTACATGTCTTTCATCTTTTGGACAGAACATTTCTAGGAAAAAATCACTTCATTACCATAGACCACAATGGTGCAACAGCAGTGCATTATGATAGCTTCACTTTCATTAGTGTGATTTTTGTATTCCAGTTGCATACGAATAGTGGAAATGTATTAAAACTCAAAAGCTTAAAATACATCATGTTTGTGTAAGCTTCTTGACAAGCATTCTTCCCCACGTGGAACTGACGAGGCATACATGTGTCATGGATTTGTGTCGTGACAATTGCACACAACCCTACCACATTTCTACTCCAGAAAGGTTGTGTTCAGAACAGATAAGACTAGAGATGGTCCGATTGATCGGCCATGGATCGGATCGGCCCTATATTTTTTATATATGGATATATTTTTATTGTATTTACATTAACCACTTGAACCCTAATATCCCTATATTCTGAGGGGAACTTTAGAAGAGGTAGAGTAGAGTGTAGAGGGAAAAAGAGCAGACCAAGTGGAGAGACTAGGGTCAACTTTACTAAGCACTGAGAGTTTTAAATGTCTGATAAATACACCGATCACAGTGCTGTCAAACAAGTCTATGAAGCTATCCATGGAATCTATGAAAAGGTTTCATCTGCAACACAAATGTTATACAATATACTGTAGTGGGGGTCCCTGGTTCATCTCTCCCTCAGCTAAGGGGTCCATGACCTGGAAAACCGTACTAGAGGGGGGGGGCAAGACGTAAAAGGCAATATCCCTTGTTTTGATGATAACATTATTATTAGAGATACTGTGGCTGCCAGCAACAATGGATATGACATTAGCCTATATGTTGGATGAATTCAAAAGGATACAGTTAAAATTGAATAACATTCTAAGCTGTCACTATAGCTTACGTCAAAGCAGTGATTCCCGTATTAGTGACATCAATTGAATTAATCCAGTCTCACAACTGCCCACTGTCAGTTTGAAGGGAAAAAAAAGGATACAAATTGATTTGCATCCAACACTGCTAGACTTGTATGAGTTACAATATTTAGCTATTGATATATGTGCATGAGTAGTGGTTTATTTTCCATATGTTCTTCTTCATTGAACACACGAACACACTGTATTTTCGTTAAACTTCGTATATCAGGTCCTCCATGAAGTCTGATTGCGTTCACACTTATGACAAACTGGACTTGGCACGAGTTCCGACTTGTCAGGGAGCCCATGATCCGCTTGTTTGATCCGCAACAGGGTTTGAAAGCTGCTTGCTGCAGATCAGGCAGTGCTTCTCTAGTCCTTTCATTGATCAGACAGAAAAGTCCTGTCTGATTGTGACTGTAAACTGACCAATATTATAGGCCTACAGCTTTGGTTATCCTCTTAGTCTCTGCAAAGAGACTTTGTCCAAACTGGGATTCCACATTGACCGCCAATCCCGTAGTCCTACGGGCCGTTAAATCCAACCGTTAACCGCCAATCCCGTAGTCCTACGGGGCGGGTGTTTTCCCATGTTAAATCGAACAGGTGCAGATTCCGGATTTTTTTTGCACTTCCGGTTTCGGGGGGGGGGGGGGGGGGGGGGGCGGACCGGAAACAAAATAATACTGTTTCCGGTTTTTGTCCCGCCTCCGTTTCCTGTCTAGCGATCAACTTTGGAAGCCATTATCTCGGCTTGTTGTTTTGCTCTCCGCATCCCCCACTGTAAGGTTTTGCTCTCGTTCTCCAAAATGGAGGGTCGGATCGCGTCGCCGTTTTCGGTGTTTTGTAATGTCGGATCCCGTGTTTGTGTCGAACCAAATGAATGCAGATTTTAAACGGATTTAGCGGGGCCTATGGCGGAATCAAAAAAACAAAAAAGGACAAAAAAAGCTTGGCAGGGGTGAGTGCATTTTGAGATTATGCCTTGGCGGGGGATGTGTTGGTATCGCAAATGTGAAGCAAATTTACAGAAAGTCTGATAAAAACTACATGCAAATGTATCCACGTTTCCATTCATTAACACATGCAAATGTATCCACGTTTCCATTCATTAACACATTGTCTGCTCAGGACGTAGATTTACGTCATTTCAAATCCAACCGCTGACCGCCATTGACATAGATCTACGTCAATTCAATTTAAAAAAAGAAAATTCGCAAAAGCGAGCGAACGCAACTTAGAAATGATCACTTGACTCTGATAGAAGGAATGGACGGATATGACGTCATCGTCCAATCATGTTAAGATTTGTAGAAAAACAAATCTTGCCGGGTTTCTTATTTTTTTGGTGAAAACGAGCCATATTCAACGGGCAAGGGCAACAAAATGGCCGATTGCGGTTACAACATTTTTGTTCCGGTGGATTGACGTGACCCTCCCCCACCCCCCAGACACTCTTTGTTTACATACGCATGCACATCGTGGCTTTCGCGGCTCTCCAAAGATCGTCAATATAAGGTAAAACAACACTGGCACCAGCCGATGAATTAATTAAATAATACCTTGCAGTGAATGTGTTAATAATTAGCGATTTTAAGGAGATGATTGTGCCAGATTACATTTTCCTGGGGGGATGTGATCAAGATGTATGAGTCAGATTTTTCAGATCACGTTATGTGCTCCGAGAAGTACACTTTTTGAATTGTTTTTTGAATTGCAGTTATCTGACCAGTAGTATGATGGGTCCAAATATCTAATCTTAGACCTCCTGATCTGCTCACAAACGATTGGGGTGACTCCAATAATTATATCCTTACAATACAAAATTGAGATAAATGAGGATAGACTGGTGGTTTGGAAATGGAGAATGTATTTACACCATACGTTCTTGCAACAACAGTGTTTCCTGTAAAACAGCTAAATACTGTATCAAAAACATATATAATTCAAATATTTATACAATTCAAATACTTGAGATTTTTCATATCGCATTCTGTGCTCCAAGGAGTACACTTTTCGAATTGCCAATAGCGCCAGGCACCACCTCTTGCGTGGACACAGTTATTCATGGGTGTGTTTTGGCATTACACTAATAAAACCAAACACCGGTTTTCTGCTGATCAGAAGCGGTTATCTTACCAGTAGTATGATGGGTCCAAGATCTAATCTTAGATCACTCCAATAAAGATATCATTACAATAAAAATGTTTGACTGTTACATTTCCACCACAAAGAATGAAATGAGGATAGACTTGTGTTTTGAAAATGGAGAATGTATTTACAGCTGAATCTCTTGAAAAAAATATATGATTTAAATATTTCATTTTATCTTTTGCCTAGACTTCCTTCTGGTCCAAGAGGAATCAGAGCCTCCACAGATTAAAGAGGAACAAGATGAGCTACTTAAGAGACCAAATGATGGGTTTTTATACATTGGGCACCAGTTATTTAGCTCTTCCACTCAGGAAGTGGAAGAGCAGCAGCGCCGGCGAGTGAAGGCAATCTTTGACGAAAAGTCAGATGAGGAGGAGTTCCTTGGATTTCCTGACCTGGATCATGCTTTAAAATCATCAAAACAAACTCACTCCATGGGGATACGGACAGGGAAGAAAAACTGTATTTGTACAGAGTGTGGGAAAGGGTTTATGGATAAGAATACACTGAATATGCACACAATGATGCATACAGGGGAAATGCCACACACTTGTAGAATTTGTGGCAAAGGCTGTATAAAAAAGGGTGATCTAACAATACACATGCGGACTCATACAGGGTTGAAGCCCTTTACCTGTACAGTTTGCTACAAAGGGTGTCGTCAAATGGCTCATCTAAAATCACACATGAGAACTCATACAGGGGAAAGGCCAGTTACTTGTACCATTTGTGGCAAAGGCTGTGCTCACAATGGTCAATTAAAGGCACACATGAGGAGTCACACAGGGGAAAAGCCCTTTATGTGCATAACTTGTGGTAAAGGCTTTAGTTACTTGAATCATTTAAAAACACACTGGATGATTCATACAGGGGAAAAACCCTTTACTTGCAAAGTTTGTGGCAGAGGCTTTAGTCAAAAGATTAATCTACAAAAACACATGTGGACTCATACAGGGGAAAGGCCCAGGCCCTTTAAGTGTAAATTATGTGGCAAAGCATTAGCGTCAAAAAATACACTACGAATACACACAATGATGCATAAAGGGGAAACGCCCCTTAAGTGTAACGTGTGTGGTAAAGGCTGTCGTGAAATGGGTCATCTAAACACCCACATGAGGACTCATACAGGGGAAAAACCCTTTATTTGTACAGTTTGTGGCAAAGCCTGTAGTCAAAGCTCTCATCTAAGAACACACATGAATAGTCACGCAAGGGGAACGATTGTGGCAAAGGCTGTAGTATAAAGGGTGATTTAAATGATTCTGCTTGTGTGCTGGATCATTCAATTGTCATCAAAGTGACTTACCTCCTTTTGGTTATGGAAATGTTGTACTTAACCCATGACTAAAATTTAAAAAAAAGAACAATATAGTATTAAGACTTCATTTGTTATAATATTTTGATGTCAAGATAATGTGACCCCTAAATTGCATATTTTATTAGTGTGAAAATTAGTTATACTTTGACTTCTGACACTTTCGGCAAGGTTTGTGTATTTATAATGACATTCTTTTAGAATTGAATTAATCTAACTGCTGACAGTCAGTTTGGATGGGAAAAAAAGAGAATAATTGATATGCATCTAACACTTGCTAGTCTTGTGTGAGTCAGAATATTTTTCTATTGATATATTTGCATGAGTAGTGTTTTTTTTTCATATGTTCTTCTTCATTGAACACACGATACACTGTATTTTCGTTAAACTTCCTTTATCAGGTCCCCCTAGTTGGAATGATCTCCCCTTCCACCAAAAAACTGTGGCCTCTGTGGACCTTTTTAAAAAATGTTTAAAGACTCACCTATTCTAACAGGCCTTTACATAGCCTTTTATGATTACCGATCTTTGTGTTGTAACATCATTCTGTATCGATTTCTTGATCTTTACCGACTGACTGGTTAAAAGCCGATTGTTTTATATTGTGTTCTTATTTTATTATTGACTTGTTCTGCTTTTATTGTTGTGAAGCATTTTTTGACTCTGATGTCTGCGAAAGGCCCTCTACAAATAAAAGTTACTTACTTAATTACTAACTAGCCCTTTCATTGATCAGACAGAAAAGTCCTGTCTGATTGTGACGGTAAACTGACCAATATACGCCTATACCTCTACAGTTTTGGTTAACCTTTTTGTCTCTACAAAGAGACGTTGTTTCACAAAAATCCAAACTGGGGTTCCATTAACACATTGACTGCCAAGGGGTTTTCTAGAAATGGCTCTCCCACTGCCAAGGTTTTTGACCATTCTGACTCATTTTTGAGGGCCCACAGAACATTTTGTACTAGGACTATGAAAACATAGAATATCTCAAAAAAAAGCTTAGAATCTCTTCTTTCATCTGGAAAAAAAGTGAGTTGATACCATGCTCTGTTCTTTAGCTAGAGGAGTTTGAATACAGCTTGGTATTCACCAAAAAGAGGCCTTTTTCTTCAGAAGCTGAGATATGAGCGTTTTAGTAAATGACACACATTTAGAGGCATAACTTGATTTCAAAAGTGTTTCAAATTTATTTAGGGCCTTCATTGACATCAGTCATGTAAACAATACTTGTTTATAAAAAATAAAAAATAAAAACTGCTTTTGATTGTACATCTATTGCTCTGTTTCGCTCCAAAGTGCTCAATTCAAACAACATTTTTCACAATATTTTTTTTTTCATTTTTTTTTTCAAATAATAAATAATAATAATTCAAAGGTGATGTGCAACATCAATATATTCATCGAGAGCGTCATTTTCCAAACTTTTTGCCCACACAATTCAAAATCTCAATACTACATTCATTGCAGATCTACAAGCTTGCCTTTTTTTTTTCTCTAGGGAGTACAACAACAAATTGGTGCTATTAGAGCAAAATAAATAAATAAAAGTAAAATATCTGCCTGGCATGAAGCAGTATGAATAGGCAGGTTGAGGTTGGTAGGTTGAACAACATAGTAGCAGCTGCTTCACAAAGTGCTTTCAAAGTAAATGTAACTACATCAAATAATAATAAATACTTATCATTCAAATCAATAAATTGAGTGCAATCAGCGCAAATAAATAAACAAAAATAAAGTTCTTTTTTTTGCAGCACCCTGAGCGGATCAACGTGCGTCTACCCTTCACCCGGCTCTCGAGGCCACTCTAGTAGTCTTTTACAGTGTGGTACCGATGTGTACATTGGTGGTGCAAGGGCACACGACAGGACTTGCACTCAAAGCTTGTCTCACTCCGGATGTTTTTCCCGTCCTTCTTCTTTGTCGGTAGCTTCGATCGGGAACAAACCCTACAACACCTTTGTGGGTACTTCTTAGCAGAACTTGCTTTGGGGAAATTGATCAGTTCGTGATCTAGTCTGTCATTCAGCCTGGACTCGGGGTCAACGTTTGGTGGCAATGGGTGTCTAACACGTGGGGCATCCCCAGGAGGCGGGGCCTCACTCCTACCCTCCTGACGACGGGCAGCTCTGGGGCGATCCCCAGGAGGCGGGGCCTCACTCCTACCCTCCTGACGACGGGCAGCTCTGGGGCGATCCCCAGGAGGCGGGGCCTCACTCCTACCCTCCTGACGACGGGCAGCTCCGGGGCGATCCCCAGGAGGCGGGGCCTCACTCCTACCCTCCTGAGGACGGGCGGCGCCGTCTTCCTGCTCTTCCTCGGACCCCTCCTCTCCGTCTTCATCCTCTTCCTCGGACCCCTCCTCAGCAGGCGGGGCCTCATTCCTACCCTGCTGAGGACGGACGGCGCCGTCTTCCTGCTCTTCCTCGGACCCCTCCTCTCCGTCTTCATCCTCTTCCTCGGACCCCTCCTCAGCAGGCGGGGCCTCATTCCTACCCTGCTGAGGACGGGCCACTCCCCCAATGTTCCCGCGGGTGGTCCAGGACTTCACTACTGCCAAGATGAACGAGTAGAAGTTCTGAATTCTTCCAGCTGGGTGCCTGGCCTTGTAGATCACATAGGCGTTGAACTGGGTAATCTGGAGCATATAAAAGAAGAACTTTTTTGTCCACTTCCTCGTTTTCCTGGTACACATGTAATAGCTGAGGTTCTGGTCTAGCTTGTCGACCCCGTTCATGTGTTTGTTATACTCAATAACACACACAGGCTTCTCTTCGACCACCTTCTTGCTGTGATGTTTCTCCTTCCTGGACACGGGCAGCATGTCATGAGGGTGCAAGGTGGAGATCATCGTGACGATTTTTGTTTTCTTGGCTCGCCATGCCAGTACCATCACGTCCCTGGAGTGGCGAGAGATGGTGGACCCCAGTGGCAGCTTTGAAGGGGTAACATCTGCGATGGCTGGTGGCTGTCCTCGCTTCTTACGAAGGGTCCCGCAGACGTATGTCTTCTTGTTCAGGAGCATAATGGCCGTATCCACTGAATTGTACAGGTTGTCCATATAGAGCCTATATCCACATCCGGCTAAACTGCCTAAGAGTGTTGTTATGATGACAGGTAGTGTCTGCTTCTTTTTACAGTATGGCAGCATGTTGTGGAGGTAGCCTGTTGCTGAATCACACAAAATGTACGACCTGATGCCGTACTTGACCGGCTTCTGTGGGGCATAGACCTTGAACTCCAGGCGTCCCCGCCACAACAGCATTCCCTCATCAAGACTGATGTCCACGCTCGGCAGGTACATCTCCTGGAAATTGGCCAGCAAGGACTGCAGTATTGGGCGGACTCTCCAGAGTTTGTCTGCGTCTTCGGGCTTTTCTGGTACAGGGCGGGGGATGGTGTTGTCCACGAAGTGGAGGTTGCTCAAAATGGCCTGGAACCTGTTCCTCGGCATCACTTTCCGGAAGACGGCGGCCTCGATGTACTCATCAGTGGACCAGTACATGACGAGCTCAGGCTTTTGGCTGATTCCGGTCAGAAGAAAGAGCCCCAGGAAGCGCTTGAGCTCGTCTAGATCCACCGCTTTCCACTTCTTTGCTCTGCCATACTTCTTGTCACTGGCCGGCTTCTGTTCGGCATAGAGGTTGGTTTGAGTGCGGATTTCCTCCAACAACTCATCCGACAGCAGCAGCTCAAAGAAGTCCACGGGCTCATCAGACTGCAGAGCAGCAGCAGCGTTTTGAGGACCCGGAGTCCCAGCTGTGAAGGGGATGTCCCGAGGACACCATCCTGTGGAATGCCACACAGGAGGAGGACCCTTGTCCTTCTTGCCCTTGGCACCACCTGTGAATTATAGAAATAGATCATTACCATAAAATACTTTTTTCTTTGACACACACACACACACACACACACACACACACACACACACACACACACACACACAATAATAATTCTTACCTCCACGACCAGCTCCACCAACCGCTCCACCAACTGCTCCCTCCACCTCCTCCTCACCACTAGCATGCGACCCTGTGTAACATAACATATACTTTTTTTTAGATATTATGTCCATCTTTAGCAAAGCATTTATCATCCACAGACCACATGCATATATACACTGAATAAATAAATATGAGAGAATACATTTACCATTACCCTGGTTTTAGCATTTTTTCATTCATGTGCTATAATTGACAATTCACTCACCCCTACTACCGTCATCATCATCATCATCTGCATCCATGGCAGACACCAGTTCCAGAGCACCCACCAGTACCTCCTCCTCAGCATCTACAATACAATTTCAAATACTTTGGTGAATATTATGCATTTAGCAAACATTATCCAGACAGAGCGACTGACAAAAGGCACATATGAGATCAAATAGACATGCCTGATCGACATCAAAGGCTTCAGTTCAGGTCAGAAAAACAACATAACAAAAACAAAAACCCTTTGACCTACAGGATTTTTGTTGTTGTTATTATGTGGCCTGACCTGAACGGATGCTTTGATGTCTTTTATATTATGACAGCCATAATGTGCAGACAGAGGGAGGGGGCATGCAGCTGGCATTTTCCCCCTACAAGAAAACTGAATAAAATGAACAGATCTACAAGCTCAAAAAGCTTGTAGAGCGAGCCTCGCACAACGCCAACTGAATAAAATGAACAGATCTACAAGCTTTTTGAGCTTGTAGATCTGTTCATTTTATTCAGTTTTCTTGTAGGGGGAAAATGCCAGCTGCATGCCCCCTCCCTCTGTCTGCACATTATGGCTGTCATAATATAAAAGACATCAAAGCATCCGTTCAGGTCAGGCCACATAATAACAACAACAAAAATCCTGTAGGTCAAAGGGTTTTTGTTTTTGTTATGTTGTTTTTCTGACCTGAACTGAAGCCTTTGATGTCGATCAGGCATGTCTATTTGATCTCATATGTGCCTTTTGTCAGTCGCTCTGTCTGGATAATGTTTGCTAAATGCATAATATTCACCAAAGTATTTGAAATTGTATTGTAGACGAGGCTCGCTCCGTTGTGGCCAACGAACCACAGGTTGAGAACCGCAGCCACATACAGTAACGAAAAACGGGCCACAGCCTGTCGTCTATGTTGCCAGATCGTGGGAAAGTAATAAGCAACCAGGTCTATGAAAACGAGCCCACAAGAAGCGAATAGCCGAGTATAGGCCACATGGGCACTTCAAACATATCTAAAAAAAAGGTGAAAATAGTCCATCTACAAAATCACAACCACAATTACCATCATTTCCAAGCAGATTTACAGAAAAACAAGTCCAGTGTGGCTTAGCAGACCTAGCCCTGAAACAGATACTAGCGTCATGTGAACCATGGCTTAGCAAACCTGGCAACGACGATAGTTTACTTTTCTGCATTGAATCAACTAAACGCACGGTCAGATGAACTAGTAACGAATACAACTCGATCAAATCAACTTGTAACACATAAAACGATATAAAAAAAAGTATGCTTACCACTGGAAAAAGGACTGTTGCCCCGACTGAGAGCCGCCGCCGGTTCCCAAGCCGAGCCCTCAGAGGCACCACTACTGCCGTCACTGTCGGCGTCGGTGTCGGATTCCTCCACCCCTGACCCCAACTCGCTCCCCGTAACACTGCCACCGGCCCGGGCCCGGTCAGGGCTCGCAGGAGGACTTGGGACGGGGGGACGGGGACGAAGGACACGGGTGCTGCTCGGATCGCTCCTACGGCCGGGGGGCAGGTCCTCGCGGTCCTGGGTGCCGACACTCGGCCCTGGTTGGAGGTCCACAGGAGGAGGATAAACCACCGGAGCTTGGGAGGCTGCTGCACCAGCCCCAACCAAGAACCTCTCCATGGACTGCTGACCAGGTCCGGGGGTGTTCTTGCGCTTACGCGAGCACTTTTTCCCTACCATAGCTACTCTCTCACAGTACACTATATCTAATATAAACTTTATCTCCTCTCTATTACCACCTATTTTCTCCTATTCTCTCCCTATAACGCCGATCACCTCTCCTATAAATACTCCTATTACTGCACTCTATATCTTACCTCCACGCCCTCTCTATCTATAATATATATATATATATATATATATATATATATATATATATATATATATATATATATATATATATATATATATATATATATATAAAACTCAGTAGGATTTATATATATATATCACTCACACTTACTACACTCAAAATATCAACTCACACACACAAACTCACGTACAAACAATTCACTCTTTCACTCAATATAACTCCCACACAAACTCACGTACAATTCACTCGTTCACTCACCGTATCTCACACTCGTATCTCTCGTTCAATCTAACTTACGTATCTCACACTCGTATCTCTCGTTCACTCGATCACAACTCTCTCAACTACTGCTACTGCTGCTACTAATACTACTACTATACTGCTACTGATACTACTACTATACTGCTACTACTAATACTACTACTATACTGCTACTGCTACTACTACTACTACTGCTACTGCTACTACTACTACTACTACTGCTACTGCTACTGCTACTACTACTACTACTACTACTATCAAACTATCTATCTATATCTCTCTCTCTCAATGACGACCGGCTCTTACTAAACTTTTTGAAAATGCACAGAAAGAGGGCTCCGCGCGTGCCCTTTTTGTAGGTTTCCGATCTCAGGACACCTGTTATTTTTCCACAGTGGCTTTGATCTGAGGTCACAATGACCTGGATCCAGAAGAGTTTTTATTTTTTATTTACAAAACAACAATATTGGCGGCGCGATCAGTCAGTTTATCAAAGGGGTAACATGCTGTGTGTTTGTGTTATGATCTGTCCCTGTGTGTGGGAAAGGCTGCTGCGGGTGCACGTTACGAGTGCGAGCATTGACGTGCACACCCTCCCTTCACAGGCAGTCAGGGTGCATGGATGCGCATGCACATTACCAGCGTGGAATGTGATGTGCACACGCTTCCCCAACGAACCTGGCCATGCTGCTTTGTTGATTACTGCAGCGCAGCTGAGGCAGAGAGAGAGAGAGCGATCGCTCGGATTCAACTTTAGGTTTGGGACCCCTGATCACTGCTTTAGATGATGTTTTGTGTGATCACATGTTCAGATGTTTTTATTTTATTACATTACGAGTGCGAGCATTGACGTGCACACCCTCCCTTCCCCCATAGAGCCAGCTGCTGCTATTCAGTGATTACAGGCAGTCAGAGTGCATGGATGCGCGTGCACATTACCAGCGTGGAATGTGATGTGCACACGCTTCCCCAACGAACCTGCCATGCGGCTTTGTTGATTACTGCAGCGCAGCTGAGGCAGAGAGAGAGAGAGAGAGATCGCTGGGATTAAACTTTAGGTTTGGGACCCCTGATCACTGCTTTAGATGATGTTTTGTGTGATCACATGTTCAGATTTTTTTTTGTTTTACTTCTACGTAATTTTCATGTAAGAGATTAACCCACAATGTGCCTGAGGGGTTAATCTAATGTAAACCATTAAAAAGACCTTGGCCCGTAGGACTACGGGCTTGGCAGTTAACGGTTGGATTTAACGGCCCGTAGGACTACGGGCTTGGCAGTCAATGTGTTAAAAGGTATCGCAAATATGAAGCACATTTACATAGTCTGATAAAAAAACTACATGCAAATATATCCACGTTTCCATTGATTAATAATTACATTTTTAGGAGATTCTTGTGCCAGATTACATTTTCCTGGGGTGCATGTCAGATTTTTCAAATCGCGTTCTGTGCTCCGAGGAGTACACTTTTCAAATTGCCACCGGGCACCATCTCTTGCGAGGACACACAATTATTCATGGATGGGTTTTTGCCATTACACTAATAAAACCAAACACCGGTTTGATGCTGATCAGAAGGAGTTTTCTGACCAGTAGTATGGTGGGTCCAAAGATCTAATCTTAGACCTCCCGATCTAATCACAAACAATTGGGGTCACTCCAATAATTACAATACAAAATTGAGAGTTACATTTCCACCACAAAGAATGAAATGAGGATAGACTTGTGTTTTGGAAATGAAGGAATTATTTACAGCTGTTCTTGATAAAAATATATAATTCAAATATTGAATGTTTCATTTTATCTTTTGCCTAGACTTCCTTCTGGTCCAAGAGGAATCAGAGCTTCCACAGATTAAAGAGGAACAAGATGAGCTACTTAAGAGACCAATTGATGGGTTTTTATACATTGGGCACCAGTTATTTAGCTCTTCCACTCAGGAAGTGGAAGAGCAGCAGCGCCAGCGAATGATGGCTATCTTTGACGAAAAGTCAGATGAGGAGGAGTTCCTTGGATTTCCTGACCCGGATTATGCTTCAAAATCATCAAAACAAACTGACTCCATGGGGACACAGACAGGGAAGAAAAACTTTATTTGTACAGAGTGTGGCAAAAGATTTGGGGATAAGGGACACCTGAATAGGCACACAATAATGCATACAGGAAAAACGCCACATAATTGTAGAATCTGTGGCAAAGGCTGTGTTAGTAAGGTTGATCTAACAATACACATGAGGACTCATACAGGGTTAAAGCCCTTTACCTGTACAGTTTGCTACAAAGGGTGTCGTCAAATGACTCATCTAAAATCACACATGAGAACTCATACAGGGGAAAGGCCAGTTACTTGTACCATTTGTGGCAAAGGCTGTGCTCACAATGGTCAATTAAAGGCACACATGAGGAGTCACACAGGGGAAAAGCCCTTTATTTGCATAACTTGTGGTAAAGGCTTTAGTTACTTGAATCATTTAAAAACACACTGGAGGATTCATACAGGGGAAAAACCATTTACTTGTAAAGTTTGTGGCAAAGGCTGTAGTCAAAAGATTAATTTACAAAGACACATGCGGACTCATACAGGGGAAAGGCCCTTTGTGTGTACATTATGCGGCAAAGCATTGGCAACAATGAATACACTACGAATACACACAATGATGCATAAAGGGGAAACGCCCCTTAAGTGTAACGTGTGTGGTAAAGGCTGTCGTGAAATGGGTTCTCTAAAAACGCACATGAGGACTCATACAGGGGAAAAACCCTATATTTGTAAAGTTTGTGGCAAAGCCTGTAGTCAAAGCTCTCATCTAAAAATACACATGAGTATTCACTCAAGGGGAAGGTTTGTGGCAAAGACTGCAGTATAAGGGTGATTTAAAATGATCCTGCATTTGTGCTGAATCATTCAATTATGGTTATTAAAAGTACAAGTGATTTACCTCCTTTTGGTTATGGAAATATTATACTTACTCCATGACTAAAATAAAACATTGAAAGATACAGGAATGAGCATTCATTTGTTAAATTATTTTCATGTCAAGATAATGTGACCCTCAAATTGCATATTTAAACTGTAAAAATGAGTTATACCTTAACCTCTGACACTTTTGGCAAGCTTTTGTATTTGTTGTCTTTTTTTTTAATAAACAAGCAGATGTATTATTAAATCCATCAAGAGAACTCTAATTAGCTCCTTACCAATAAAGGCACTATTCCTTAGAATTAATGTTAAATGCACATGTATATTTAGTTGTAGGACTTACTTAAAATCAAACAACCTATGTATCTTGCAGGTATCACTTAATTGAAACAATAGATCAAAGCAATGGTTCTCAACCTCTGGGTTTGGACCCCAAGGGGGTTACGGCATCAAAAGTAATCAACAAACTATACTAAGAAAAGTGGTCAAACATTGGCCAAATTGTCAAATAATATAAGAAAGAGGCAACACTTTTGAAAAATAGCTTATCTACAAGCTCACAACGCGAGCTTGAGCTTGTAGATTTTTTTTAAAACTATATATCTGTAACAACATTGAATGCCTCAACTCCTACATTGCAAGTACTTATCAAGGTGGGGGGGTCCCCATTTACTGTATGGTTATTGAGTGAGTTACAGCCTGAAAAGGTTGAGAACCACTGGAGTAGAGTACAGTCCTATTGATACTTTTTTTTTCTTCCTGTGCCATTCTACTTTATTCCACATAAACTTATTTATGGAGTTTTGTGATTTCTTTACTTGTGTGGATTGCCTGGCGTGTGAATAGTCTGTGGAAATATATTTACTGGAAAAAGGTTGACTTGTCAAATACTTATTTCTCCCACTATAAGTACCTTTTTTTGTGTCTGTGCTTGACTTGAGTATTTGCATTGTTGTTATGTGTGTAGCAGCAGAGAGTATTGATAGAGAAACAGCACCATTACAAGGCAAAGGAATGTAAATAAACGATCAAATGTATCATAGATATCACAACAACCACTAACAGCCAAATGAAATGCGCCAATTAAAGCAGCACATCCAATCAAACAAAATCCCATGCGTTGTCTCTGCCTCAGCTCTTTCAGGGTTTAATCCCAGCATCCCTTACAGCAGGGGAAGTCAGTGGTGTGTTTTATCGTGTTATATATATATGTATATGTATTACACACAGACACACACACACCCACATACACACATTTGAATTCTTTATTTATGTCCACATAAATACAAGGTCTAAAGGACACAAATACTAGTAGTGCAGTCTGACACTGTGGGTTACTACGGCATACCTGCCGACAAAGGCAATCAAAGTTACAGTTATACACACACGTAGGGCCAAACAGTCAGTATACAGCTTATGGGTACAAATAGCAGCGCCGTCTCCAAATAGCGCGACTGCCAATGATAGCTGACACTGAGCAATATTTTGCTAGCTGTTTGGCTTTTCTCTTTGAGAGACCAGCCATCTGAAGGCCTCTAACAACGAGCTTATGAACATGGCCCAGGCTGCCAAATATGAAAACTAAAAGTTTACAGTTGTAGCCCAGTTGCGACATGGTCTGCTCTAGCAGTTGATACTTCAACACTTTAGTTATAAAGGCTTCTTCTAGGCTGTGGTCAAACGTACAGCCAACCTCTAGAATGAGAACCTCTCTGTTATTCTCATCAACAACAACAATATCGGGGGTATTTGCTGCTATATCAGAGAACATTGAGACATCACTACACAGATTGAACCTACTCGGCTTCACAGTGGAGTGCTTATACAGCATTGGAGCAGGTGACCTGAATGTGGAAATGATACTGTCTGCAATCAGATCCACGATTCTATCATGTCTACAAATGTAAAGCCCTCTGTACGCATGACAACCATTAAGGATGTGGGCCATGGTTTCAGTAATCTGTGCGTGGTCATGATGTATACAGTGTGGGCTATGACTGTCAGGGAGCCAGATGGAAAGGTTAAGCTTAGATGGTAAAACCTGGAGCCTAGCTTTTAAGGTGAGGGTGATGATGGCCTCATCAAGAGCTACACCTTTAAACACTGTATGAGAGACAGAGTGGTCAGCGGTCAGGAGACAGGCAAGCTTTCCTTGCAGTCTGAGTTCAGTCCAGTGCTTCCGTTGTCGTTGTTGTTGCGCTGACATGAGGTGACCACGGGCGTTGGTGAGTGACAGTTCATACCCTGATCCACAGATGTTAATAGTGGCCTTTACAGATATGTTGGGGTCAGAGATTACCTCCTCGGATGCATTGACAGCCTCGGAGTCCGGCCCCACCCACTCCAGGGTCACATCTGACCAGCCGCAGAGGTCATTCAAGTCCAGCCAATCTGACCACACCCCAAATCCGGCGGCGCGGCTGTCCAGCTTGCCACTCGGTTTCTTCCGGTAGCCCAGGAAGCTTGGTTCCGACCCACGTGCCAGCGGGACCTTGCGCTTCTGCAGGTCCAGAAACAGAGAGGCTCTGGCCTGCTCTCTGACGTGCTGGTCATCACTGTTCAGCATATTGAGGAGATGGCTGAGTCTCGTGGCAATGTAAGTCCATTCAAAGTTGGGAACACCAAGTCCGCCCTCCTGCTTGGTATGGAAAAGGATGTCCCGTGTTGAGTGAGTGTTCAGTCCGGTCCATTTTCTCACCATATGCACAGTCCTGTTGTTCATTTCACAAAGAAACTTACGGGGAATATGTACATTGGAAAACAAATGCTGAACTTTAACCAGGGCTACCTGTCTGACTGCTTCAAGTTTCATGATGAGTGGCAGGGGTGATGAATTAATTAACTCTAATCTCTCGGAATAATCAGAGACAATTTCATTCACTTGCTCCTCCCATTCCCCTGCCACGTTAAATTTATGGCCCAGATAGTTATATGTTTCATGACGTGCGTAGACTCTTAGTGGCTTGTTATTAACTGTAAATGTGGGAATGACATCTGTTTTTGCCCTGTACCAGCGGTTCCCTCCGCTTCGTCGCTCATAGAAAACAGCACATTTTGTATCTTTGACCTCTAATCCAGACCACTCTAAAAAAGAGTCTGTTCTGGAGAGCATGGTGTTGATGACATCCTCCTGTTTGGAGGCTATTACCACATCATCTGCATACCCCTGGACGGGGTTAGGGGAAATTACATTGGGGGGAGCACAACTACAAAGCCATTTTAACCATTGGTTGATAGCGAGTACAAAATTGACTGCGCTCCAGGGACAGCCTGTCTTTATACCTACTTGGAGTGGGATTGGGACTGTGAGCTGTTTGCCACAAATCACCTGTATATATGAACCAGAATAAACATCCCTAACAATGTCGATAAAAACCTGGGGTAGATGTATTTCCTCTAGGGCTCTCAACATGACATTATGTGCTAGGGTTCCAAAAGCATCACGGAAATCCAAAAAAACTGTAAACAATTTACTGGACCCATGTTTAAAATCATCAATACCTGTTTTTAAACAAAACACATGTTCATTCATGCCTTGCCTGTTAATATAAGCCTTTTGCTTGGAAGATAAAATCTTTTCATCTACAAGCCAAGACAAAACACGTGCAAGAATACATTTCATAAACACCTTGTAGATTGTAGGAATATATATATATATATATATGTATATGTATTACACACAGACACACACACACCCACATACATACACACACACACACACACACACACACACACACACACACACACACACACACACACACACACACACACACACACACACACACACACAGAAATTAGCTGACACAATTAGAAATGTAACTCTATACAATGGAAGCTGATTAATACTCCTGATTGGCCGAAAATGTATGTATTAAAGAGGTGGAGATAACCTTTATAGCAATGAATACTATCAGAATATAGTGCTTTAACTTTTTTAACCAAAAGCGTTTTGTTTTCACCAGAAAATATCTCTTACCCTACTACCTTTAGTACACTATTCAGGTAAATGTACTTTCTTACTGTCCACTACTGGATGATAATAATAATAATTGTAATAAGTGGTGGGAAAAGTACTCACATTTTTTACTTAGTAAAAGTATCAATAATGCAATGTAGAAATGCTGTGTTAGAAGTTAGAGTCAGAAATTAAAAATTTACTTGAGTAAAAGTTCACAATTATTGGCATTAAAATGTACTCAAAGCACCAAAAGTTAAAGTACTCATTATGCAGAATGTCACAAGTTTTCACAGGTAAAAGAGAATAGATCTACAAGCTCACAATGCGTCGCATCGAAACGCATTGTGAGCTTGTAGATTGGCAATTTTCAAATGACTGATATGTATATAGGAACTAAAGTTTTCAAATAACTGTAGTGGAGTAAAAAGAATAACATTTGCTTCTGTCCAATATTCATGATCTGGCTATCAAAGCATACTTTTTTGACCACAGAGAAGTCAGATACCTCTGGAGAGGCTAAGAATCTTCATTCAACCATACAAGCCCAAATCCAGGGATATGTGCACCCGAACTATATGCAAACTTGATAGTACAGCAGCTAAGAAAAAACAATCGTTGAAATCTGGAAACAAGCCCCGAAATTGAAATGAGTGTGCCTCATTTTTTGGAAAAATCCCATTAGCCACGTAAATTTCAAAATGGCCGCCTATTTTATAGATGGCTTCCTTTTATTGGCTACCATATTTATTGTTTACCATATACATTATTTGTCGATTTTAACATATTTGTCTGGTTGCTTTGGACATTTAGGGTCCTACCTCTAGACAAATTGTGCAAATAATTATGATAAATGTGCAAATATGGCAAATCCAACCAGTAGGTGGGAAATGGTGCAGGATTAACTTGGAACTCCCTTTTTCCTGGAAGGTGGGGACATGAATGAATTAGGTGAATGATTTTATTGAAGAATTTCATGATTTTGCAGTCAAAGTGAAACTTCTGACAAGGACAAGTCAAAGTTATGAAAAAACAAAGTCCGTTTTTTTTCAACCCATGACAGAAGAGTAGGACCAGAATTACAAGTGAATATTCCTCTAAAATGTACACCTTTTGGTATATCTGCCTATAATAAGGCATTATTTTAAAGGCTGCTGATTCAAAATGCAACCAAATATTGGCATTCTGGTTGCTTTTAGATGTAGGGACACTACCTGTAGACCATCTGTGCAAGTATGATGTAATAACCAGCAGGTATGAAATGGCAAAGGAGTGACTTGGAACTCCTTCTTTGTCACTGCATGGATACATGTCATGACTTTTGCAACAAAAGTTAAACTTCTGACCATCCATTTCAATTTCATGAAGAGGACAAGTCAAAAGTTATTAATAAATATGTATCCAGGAGGAATACATATATGTATTCAGGAGGAATACATATCCCCAGTTCAAAATACATTTTGAACCGGGGAACAGACTATGCAAGCCTGATCTCTAGGGGGAGGGCATTCCAGAGAGTCGGAGCTCTGAAAGCGAAGGCCTGATCAGCATTTTATTTTATTTTTTCTGGGAGAATGGGATTTTGAGTAAAGCTTTGTCTAAGGACCTCAATTTGAACTTTGGTACATATGGCACGGAAGTATAGGATGGGGCCAGACCAGAAATGGTTTTAAAGGTCATTAATACACATTTAAAATTAATTCTGAAAGTGATTGGGAGCCAATGTAGGAATGCCAGCGATCAGGACCTGGGCTGCAGCATTCTGAACCAGTTGTAATGTTGAATGGACTTATTGGAGAGAGAGGAATACAGGGAGTTGATCATTATCATTACAATACAAAATTGAGAAAATTGAATTTCCACCACAATTAAAATCTGTCGGTAAATTTAAACGGTTGCAAATAACAAGGACATGGAGAATGTATTTATAGCTGAAGTTCTTGCAACAGCAGTGTATCGTGTATGTATTTATAGCTGAAGTTCTTGCAACAGCAGTGTATCGTGTAAAACATCTAAAGACTAGAAAAAATATATATAATTCAAATATTTAATGGTGTTCTCTCATTTTATCTTTTGCCTAGACTTCCTTCGGGTCAAAGTGGAACCAGAGCCTCCACAGATTAAAGAGGAACAAGATGAGCTACTTAAGAGATCAAATGATGGGTTTTTATACTCTCAGCACCATTTATTTAGCTCTTCCATTCAGATAGTGGAAGAGCGGCAGCGCCGGCGGCTGACGGCATTCTTTGAGGAGAAGTCAGATGAGGAGGAGTTCCTTGGATTTCCTGACCTGGATCATGCTTCAAAATCATCAAAACAAACTCACTCCATGGGGAGACAGACCAGGAAGAAAAACGTTATTTGTACAGAGTGTGGGAAAAGGTTCAAGGATAAGTGGAGTATGACTAGGCACAGGATGATACATACAGGGGAAAAACCATTTACTTGTAAAGTTTGTGGAAAAGGCTGTAATCAGAAGATTGGTCTAAAAATACACATGCAGACTCATCCAGGGGAAATGCCCTTTAGTTGTACATTGTGTGGCAAAGGCTGTGTGACAAAGCAACTACTACGAATACACACAAGGGTGCATACAGGGGAAAGGCCAGTTACGTGTACCATTTGTGGCAAAGGCTGTGCTCACACTGGTCACTTAAAGGATCACATGAGGAGTCACACAGGGGAAAAGCCCTTTATCTGCATAACTTGTGGTAAAGGCTTTAGTCATGTAACTGCTTTAAAAACACACTGGAGGACTCATACAGGTGAAAAACCTTTTACTTGTAATGTTTGTGGCAAAAGATGTAGTCAAAAGATTAATCTAAAAAGTCACATGAGGACTCATACAGGGGAAAGGCCCTTTAAGTGTACATTATGTGGCAAAGGTTGTGCGTCAGGGTCACAACTACGAATACACACAAGGATGCATACAGGGGAAAGGCCCTTTAAGTGTAACGTGTGTGGTAAAGGCTGTAGTGAAATGCGTCAATTAAAAACTCACATGAGGACGCATACAGGGGAAAGACCCTTTATCTGCATAGTTTGTGGCTACTGCTTTAGTCAAAGTGCTCATTTAAAAAAACACATGAGGAGAAAGCACACAAGGGGAAAGTTTGTAACATTTTAAAAACAGCATTTGAATTAAGTTTTCACAGCCATGGGTCCTGCATGTGTGTTGGATCTTTCAATTATCGTTGTCATTCAAAGTGCAAGTCGGTTATGGAAATATTGTACTTACCATGACTAAAATAAAAATGTGAAAAATACAGGTATGGGCATTCATTTGTTGAAATATTTTGATGTCAAGATGATGTGACCACCAATTTACATATTTAAAATTGTGTGAAAATTACTTAACTTCTGACACCTTTGGCAAGATATGTGATTTTTTAATGTTTTGCATGAACAAGCTCATATATATGATTAAAACTATCTACAGCTCACTAATTAGCTACTTACTATTACAGCCACAATCCCCCCAAATAAATATTTTAAAAAAATGGTTTCTATTTATTGTAGGGCTGTAGACAATAACAATAGATTAAAGCAGTGGTTCTAAACCCGTGGGTTGGGACCCCAAGGGGGTTACTGCATCAAAAGTAGTCAACAAACTATACTATAAAAAGTGGTCAAACATTGGCTAAATTGTCAAATAATATGAGAACGTTTTTTTTTTTTTTAAATAGCCGAGCTTGTGGGTTGTAGATCGGCTTGCAGATTGGCTATTTTCACTATTTATCTGTGGAACCTAGTCAAATTGAATGCCTCAACTCCTACATTACAAGTGCTTATCAGGGTGGGGGGTCCCCAGTTAAAATTATGATTATTTGGGGGGGTCACGGCCTGAAAAGGTTGAGAACCACTGGAGTGGAGCACATTCCTAATGATAGGCCTACAGCCAGTACAGTATACAAACACTTCAAATGAAATGCCGCTCCGACGCATCAACTGTGTTTAGAATTTAAACAATGTGTTTATATCAGAATCAATCCAGCAATCACTGATACACACACCGCTTGGCGGCCCTAACCTCTAGTCCCAAGCTCACAACCTCACGACCCACCTGCTGTCAAATAGAAAGCCTGTCTTATCAGTGGTGGGACCGTCATTGGGCCGCCTGTACTGTGGGTAACCATGGCCATCAGGAGACAGTCGAGTGTTGTCACTGGGCTGATGTCCTTGAAATATGTTCATTAGTACACCGTCACTCTTTCAGTTTGCCGTAATTGTGATAAAGAGGTCAAACTTCCTGTATCTGGTTGCTATGGCAACCTGCCAGATAAGGCTGAGGGTCTGATAGGCAAATCAGAGAATCAATCAAGCCTAGAGTCTGATCACTGATCGAGGTGGGGTAAGATGCTTAAATAATAGCCAGAGCTCTGATCAACAGTCTGTGGCAGGTCTTGGAGGCATGCGGAGTGATCATGTGCTTGCAAATCCTGGACGAACTTCAGAGCTTTTGTCCATTATAGTAGCAAGATTATAGTTGTAAGATAAGATGATAATAATAATAATAATAATCATAATAATAATAATAAAGCTCTAATTATGTAGCACCTTTCAAAACAAAATTACAAAGTGCTTCACAGAGAATCAAAAACACCATACAAAAAAAATATTAGAGACAAAAAGACATTAGACGCAATGCAGTAAGACACAATAGGATAAAACAATTAGGGAATCAATCAATCAATCAATCAATCAAACTTTATTTATATAGCACATTTTTACACAACGTCAGTTGAACCAAAGTGCTGCACAGGTAAAAGCAAAAACAAAAACGAAGAAACAGAAAACAATACAACAAATCAGCAAAAAGGACATTTTATGATTAGATATGGTTAAAGGCCAGAGAGAAAAGATGGGTTTTAAGTAAGGTTTTAAATATCTGGATGGACTGAACAGATCTGATGTGGAGGGGGAGATTGTTCCACAACTGTGGGGCTGCCACCGCAAAAGAGCGATCACCTCTGGTTTTGAGGGTTAGGTTTGATGGCACGGTCAGCAATGACTGGTCAGCAGACCTTAGTGCTCTGGGTGGGTTATGGGGTGTTAGGAGTTCAGCCATATATGGGGGGGCCAGACCATTGATGGATTTAAAAGCAAATAATAACATTTTAAAATCAATTCTGTATTTTACCGGAAGCCAATGGAGAGAGGCCAACACTGGAGTGATGTGGTCATATTTTTTGATACCTCTGAGAAGGCGAGCAGCAGAGTTTTGGACAAGTTGTAAGCGCCTGAGTAGGGAGAGGTCGATGCCATAGTATAGAGCATTACAGCAGTCAATCCTAGATGTGATGAAGGCATGGATTACTAATTCAAATTGTTTGAGGGGGAGATATGGTTTGATTTTGGCCAGGAGTCGTAAATGAAAAAAGCTGGTTTTTATGACTGAGCTAATCTGTTTGTCAAATTTGAAGTTGCTGTCAAAAATAACACCTAGGTTTTTTGCATTATTGTGGATATTGGAGGTGAGGGGGCCCAGGGAGTTGACAGGTGAGGTGGGGTGGTGTCCAAAGATGATGATTTCGGTTTTATTGTTGTTAAGGTGTAGGAAATTTGCATTCATCCAGGATTTAATGTCATCTAGGCAGTTGGTCAATGGTGTGAAGGAATTATTGTTATTAGACGCAAGTGGCATGTATATTTGTACGTCGTCTGCGTAGCAGTGGAAGGCAATATTATGTTTAGAGAGGATAGATCCGAGGGGCAACATATATAATAGGAACAGTAGGGGGGGCAGAATAGAGCCCTGGGGAACCCCACAGGTGAGAGGGGCTGCGGGAGATGAGAACTCACCCAGCTGGACAGAGAACGTCCTGTCAGTTAAATATGATCTGAACCAAGTTAGGGCCGTGCCAGAGATGCCAACCTGATTTTCCAGTCGTGAGAGCAGGATTCTGTGGTCCACCGTGTCAAAAGCCGCCGAGAGGTCCAGCAGAACCAAAATGGCGGGGCTACCAGAATCCACAGTTAAAATTAGGTCATTAAAAACTTTTAAAAGGGCTGTTTCGGTGCTATGGCCCGGTTTAAAACCTGATTGAAATGTTTCATGTAGGCCATTATTGGTTAGAAATGATTGTAATTGGATATAAACTGTTTTTTCAAGGACTTTAGATAGAAAAGGTAGCTGGGAGATAGGTCTGAAGTTGGATAGAATAGATGGGTCTAGGTTTTTCTTTTTGATTAATGGATGGACAGTAGCATGTTTGAAGGTGGCTGGGACATGTCCTGAGAGAAGGGATGTATTTACTATTGATACGAGGCTTGGGCCGACTGAGCAGAACACTTCTTTGAGAAGACGGGGGGGGGGGGGGGGGGGGTGCTATCTGTGGGGCAGTTTGTTGGCCGGAGATGAGAGACTATGTCGGAGAGTGAGGAGAGTGATACCAGTTCGAAGTGATCGAGAGCAGCAGGGTGAAGGTGCAGAAGGTGGAGCAGTGAAGGTATGCAATGACCTAAGATCTGATATTTTGTCAGTGAAGAATTTTTGAAAGTTGTTGCAGAGAGTGAGTGATGGGGTGAGAGGAGAGATATCACGAGGATTGATAAGGGAGTTAAAAATATCAAAAAGCACCTGGGGTTTGTGACTATTGTTTGATACTGTGTTGGAGATGAAGGCCGATTTTGCAGTTTTAACGGCTCGCTGGTAACTAACCAGGCATCCGCGCAGGATTTCCAAACTAACGTGGAGTCTGTCATTTTTCCAGCGTCTCTCCGCGCGCCTGTTTTTCTGAGTGGAGCAATAGTGTCTAAAATGCGAGTGCATGTGGAATTAAAATTCAGGAGGAGTGCCTCCGCAGTAGGGATGTAATTTGTGCCCATGACAGTAGGCACAGAATCATTAAAAATGTCAGAGAATTGTGATGCAGTGGATGGGTTTATCGCGCATGTGCGACGCACAGGGACATTAGGTTTGGTTAATGAGCAGGGGATTGTTGAAGTGAATAAAATTGGAAAGTGATCTGATGTGCATGGAGGAGTACAAATATCGGTAATAATGACGGATAGTCCCTTAGTTAAAACAAGATCTAAGATATGGCCCTTTTCGTGAGTAGGGTTGGATACAGATTGCGTGAGACTAAAATAATCAATGAGAATTAAAAAGTCCTTGACGAGGGGTTTTGATTTAGAGCAGATGTTAAAATCTCCAGTAATTATGCAGTGGTCGTATTTGATCATAGTTTCTGACAGAAAAATTCATTTATAAAGTCTTTGCTTTTTGGCGGGCGGTATATGATTGCGCAGAAAACTGGCGGGGACATCTTTAGCTCAAAAGATTGTAGCTCAAAACGTAGAAAGGTGGTTACAGGTTGAATCAGATTGCAATTAATATTATTTTTAAAGATTGAGGCTAAGCCTCCTCCAGTGCTAGTGGTTCGGGGGGTGCTGAAATACGTTCGATCTGGGGGGAGTAGTTCGGAAAAGGATGTGGAGTCGCCAGCAGGGGCCCATGTTTCAGTTAAAAACAGAAAATCAAGGTTGTGAGTGGTGATAAAATTCTGTAATAAAAATGTTTTTTCCTTTATGGATCTCGTGTTGAATAGGGCCATATGAAAGTTAATACTAGGGCTGGGTGATGTTGTGGCGCGTTTTAGCGGGCGGAGATGGATAGGCACAACGCTGCGCCTGGAGATGTGGCCAGGTTTGTGTTGTCTCGGTCTGATCAGGGCTGGGATATGGGAAACCAGTGGAGCTACATTTACATAGGTACACAAAGCATCAAAATCGTTAAGAGCAGTAGGAGCATGTTGTGATCCGATCCCAATGAGAGAGGGACAGGGAGGTAGGGTGGAACTAGTGCATTGGGCACTGGGACCGGGGGGAAGTCAATTTGTGTCAGACAGGTCAGTAGTGGACAGAGCAGTGTGGTGACTAACACCACGGGCTAGGTTAGCCGCTAGCATTTTGCTTCCTAGTCTATTAGGGTGAAGTCCGTCGTGGCTGCAAAAAGAGGAGCGGTCCCAAAACAGGTTAAAATTGTCTATGAAGTTAAGATCGTGGGCCCGACAGAGTCGTAAGAGCCAGGTGTTCAGGCTAGCGATGCGACTGAAACGCTCGTCACCGCGAGTGAGAGTTGGGAGAAGACCGGAGATGAAAAGTGTCATTCCACTACTGCCTAAGAGATCGATGAGATGCAAAAAATGGATTTTTAACACCTCGGAGGTGTGAAGGGCTGTATCATTAGTCCCAATGTGAACCAGGACCCTTGTGATTGACAGTGGGAGCTCATTGAGGACACCTGGGAGCTTATCTAAAAGGATTGGGACAGTCGCTCCGGGGAAACAGCGTGTTATAGCGTTAGGAAAGTGGATGTGTTTGACGATAGAGTCGCCGACGATCAGTAATGAGGGGGGTATAAGTGGGGGGATGGTGGCTAGAGTATTTGGGGTGGTTTGGGGACGATGGATACCAGGAGAGACAGGCTGCTGAGGCTGCTGTGACGAGGAGGACAGCTGTGGAGTAGTGCAAACTGTGGAGGCACCCATCCGTAATTGGGTTTGAGGCGGAGTGGGAGCCCCGGACAGCCGCTTTTAACATTAGGTGGCGGTCATTTTGCTGACCCGGGGCGGACCGCCCTGGCCGGGCCGAGTGGGGCGCTGAGGCGTCGGTAGAAGACCCCGCAGGAGGGAGAGAGTCATGGACATGGACCGAGAGTGGGGGGAATTCAGCAGTGGACAGAGGGGAGAATGCGTTGCTGGTGGTGGTGGGTGAAGGAGCATGGGGTGGAGATGAGCGTGGGGGACCCCCATGAAACAGCTTTAGAAAAGTGAGTTTTCAGGAGGGATTTCAATCGGGACAGACTATGCAAGCCTGATCTCTAGGGGGTGGGCAGTCCAGAGAGTCGGAGCTCTGAAAGCGAAGGCCTGATCACCTTTTGTTTTTTTTCTGGTAGAATGGGATTTCGAGTAGAGCTTTGTCTGAGGACCTCAAATTGCACATTGGTACATATGGCTTGGAGGTATAGTATGGGGCCAGACCAGAAATGGCCTTAAAGGTAATTAATACACATTTAAAATCAATTGTGAAAGTGATTGGGAGCCAATGTAGGGATGCCAGAATTAGTGAGATGTGATCGGCACACAATGATACATACAGGGGAAAAGCCACATATTTGTAAAGTTTGTGGCAAAGGCTGTAATCAAAAGCTGCATCTACAAATACACATGAGTACTCATATAGGGGAAAGGCCCTTTATTTGTACATTATGTGGCAAAGGCTGTGCGACAATGTAACAACTACAAACACACACAATGGTGCATACAGGGGAATGGCCAGTTACGTGTATCATTTGTGGCAAAGGCTGTGTTAACAATAGTCAATTAAAGGCACACATGAGTCGTCACACAGGGGAAAAAGCCCTTCATAGCATAAATTGTGGTAAAGGCTTTAGTTATGTGAATCAATTAAAAACACACTGGAGGACTCATACAGGTGAAAAACCCTTTACTTGTAAAGTTTGTGTAAAAAGTTGTAGTCAAAACATTAATCTACAAAGACACATACGGACTCATACAGGGGAAAGGCCCTTTATTTGTACATTATGTGGCAAAGGTCTTGCGGATATATCATCACTACGAATACACACAAGGATGCATACAGGGGAAAGGCCCTTTAAACGTAACGTGTGTGGTAAAGGCTGTCGTGAAATGGGTCACCTAAAAACCCACATGAGGACGCATACAGGGGAAAAACCCTTTATTTGCACAGTTTTATGGCAAAGGCTGTAGTCAAAGCGCTCATTTAAAAAAACACATGAGGAGAAAACACGCAAGGGGAACGTTTGTGGCAAAGGCTGTAGTATACATTTTAAAAACAGCATTTTAATTACGTTTTCACATCCATGGGTTCTGCATGTGGTGTGTTGATCATTCAATTATCGTTATCATTCAAAGTGCAAGTCGGTTATGGAAATATTGTACTTAACCCATGACTAAAATAAAAATGTGAAAAATACAGGAATGATTTTGAAATATTTTGATGTCAAGTTGATGTGACCCCTAATTTGCATATTTAAACATTTGTGAAAATGAGTTATAACTTAACTTCTGACACCTTTGGTGTTTTAATCATGCATATTAATCAAGATATGCATGATTAAATCTATGATTAAATCCACGAACCAGCGGAACAGCGCCCACTCCTGGCAGTGACGTCAGGACTTCAGTGCTCTTTAGTCAAATAATATAATTTAGAAAATAGCTGATCTACAAGCTCACACCGCAATGTGTTGTGAGCTTGTAGATTGTAGATTGGCTTGTAGATAGGCTATTTTCACTATTTATCTGTGGAACCGAGTCAAACTAAATTGAATGCCTCAACTCCTACATTACAAGTGCTTATCAGGGTGGGGGGTCCCCAGTTCAAAAATTATTATTTGGGGGGGTCACAGCCTGAAAAGGTTGAGAACTACTGGAGTACAGCACATTCCTATTGATACAGCCAGTACAGTATACGAAACATCACTCTACATTACATTAAAATACAGTCATTTAGCAGACGCTTTTATACAAAGTGACTTTCTGGAGACCGGAGGGCGGAAGAGTCACGAGACGAGATTTTGAACGTAATTTCAGTAAAACAGAGTTATAAACACTAATGGCGGCGCAAACAGAGATATGAGACTACACGGACAGCAGGCATGTCCGACAGATATATACAAGAATTTTTTTTTTTTTTTTCGAGTGACGGAAATCAGTGAATTTAGCCAAGATCTAAAGACGGCCGTTCTGAGCTGCAGTTTGCAACTTTGCACGTTATGAACTGGGGGTCCAGGACTCTCATCATGACTTAACATCAAATCAAGGTAGGAAAACGCTTAGGGCAAAATTCTCCTTTAAACAGGTGAGACAAATGGGAAAATCAAATGAGCAAGAGCTAAAACAAATAAGTGTATCAAATAAACAAAATCCAATAAAACAAGAGCTCATACGAATAATTGACAACAAGGAGGCAAGGACAGGACCAGCACAATCTCCATCTCCCTCCATATCCCTGAACCCCAAGCCGGCCTTCACCGACGCGCGAGAGAAAGCCTGGCAAAGACCTACAAGTCCTCGGCTCTGCCCGCGATCAATGCAGTGGCGCTGCTCCAAGGCTCAGCCAGCGTGCGGCTGGGTGAGCTTAGGAACAAATGTGGCGCGGAAGCAGAGGAGCTGGAGCGGCTGGTGCAGCTCATGATTCAGCTCACCTGTCACGCCACGATGTGGACGGGGCGAGCAATGGAGGGCTGAAATTCAACCGGGAGGTAGGCGACGCCAAGAAGCAGCTGCAGGCTCTCCCTTTAGTCCCGGATAATCTCTTCGCGGGCGCTCCTGAATTCCTGCGTCACTCGACGGAGTCCAGGAAGGCCCAGAAGGAAGCAGGGTCGGGCGTCTTGGAACCAACCCCTCCACCGGCTACTAGGCCCCGCAACGAGAGGCCCTCTGGGAGAGGACGCTCCACCTCTCATCAGTCAGCAGCTGGCCACTCCCGCTCCTCCTCGGCCCAGGCGGCCTCCGCAGAGAGGTCTCGGGACGTGGGGAACAATCACATAGGGAGGACCCCCGCCAGCCCCCCAACCCCCCCCCCCCCTTCAGACCTCCACGACGCGACTCAGGAAAATGAAAATGACACTTGCCCCCCTGTGCATCTGATTGTTCGGCAGCCCCACCTACATCCCCACGGGCGGAGTGGGTGGAGGCTAGCCCCCCGGGCCGTGTTGGGGAAAAGGACAGGTCCCTTGCTGGCCCCGATGGACAGAGTCGAGGACGGCTCCTCGGGTGCCAAGAGACACAGACAGGTAGTTGCTTTAGAAAAGAACAATCTGAATGTTGTCAGCAATGTTTATGTGCCGTCTGTGTTTGTTCCAATAAATGTGTTGCAAACTACATAACAGCTCATTATTTCACCTGTCATGAGACCGCGAGGCAGGGGGTCCCCGAAGAGAGGACCCCCTAGTATCGACCCTCTCTCTCAGGATGTCCGGATCGCGGCATCCCAGACACCACTGGGCTAATTCCTTTGCATTTAATAAATCCAGTGCATGTAATAAAACCAGTGTCACCCCCGCCCACCAGGGGGCCAGTGTACCAGTGTACCAGGGTCACGCCGGTTTTGCCTCCCGTCCACCAGGGGGCGTCAAAACGCCACTGTGGGACTGGAGTCTCACGGGTTAGTCAGGCGGGCCCCAGTTGCCGCCAAGATGGCGGAACGGGAGGCCTGTTGTGTTTACAACCACATGTGCACAGTGCCACGCTCGCCTCTGGAGGACGGCAGAACGCCCCCAACGAGGAGGGCAGTTTTGTCAACACCTCAAGAATGGCCGACGGGCTTATACAAGATGGCGGCGACAAAGGTAGGCCGGATGTTGACATCGCGGAAGGCTCCCGTGTCCAGTCACGTGACTTCCGAGTGTCCCGAACAGACCGTTGGTACCTTTACTGTCTCTAGCGGGCGCCACAGGGATGGCCCCGTTGGATCAAGTAACGGCGTCACTAGTCCCCATGGAAATGACCACGTGCTCCGCGGGGCCTGTGATGCCCCCCCCCCCAACTCGCTCGCTCTTTTCGGAGATGGACGCGGGCACTCGGAGTCCCGGGTGCCAAGATGGGTTCTCGGAAGGTCCTAGTACCTCCCCGGTGCGTGGAATTTGAGCTTGTGTGGCCTGCCCCCTGACGTCGTAGCTACCATCCAGGGTTCGAGGGCCAGTTCCACGAGAGCTGCATACGACATAAAATGGAACATTTTCGTGTCTTGGGGTCTGGAACAGTCACCGTCGGTAGTGGCTTTCCGGGCTCCGGTGCGCAGCGTCCTCATTTTCCTACTAAGCAGGCTAAATCAGGGGTTGACTTTCTTGACGGTTAAGGTGTACCTGGGGCCATTTCCGCTCGTCACAAGGGTTTCGATGGCAGGACGGTTGGCCAGCATTCTCTGGTGCGTCGTTACATGGGCGGCGTCAGGCGGGCCGGGCCGGTTAACAGGCCTCTGTTCCCGGCCTGGGACCTGGCGGTGGTGCTGGAGGCACTCTGCCGCCCTCCGTTTGAGCCTTTTGAGTCTGTGGATCTGAAGATCATTAGTCTCAAAGCGGTCCTCTTGGTGGCTTTATCTACGGCCAAACTGGTCAGTGATATGCACGCGCTCTCGGTGAGTTCGGAGAGCATGAGGTTCTCGAGTGACGACAGGAGGGTTCTGTTTAAACCAAACCTGCCGTTCGTTCACAAGAACCAGGTGGTGGCCCATGCCCCAGTCGAGCTGGTGGCTTTCCATCCACCTCCTTTCGCTTTGGCGGAGGATAGACGGTTGTACTGTCTCTGTCCGGTGAGAGCTCTGAAGCTCTACTGCCAGAGAACAGCAGCCAGCCGATTGTCAACGCAACTTTTTATCTCCTTTGGCCCAGGTGGTCAGAGGAAGGCGGTTGCTAAGGTGACACTTTCTAGATGGATCGTGGATGCCATTAAGCTGGCCTACGCTAGTGGTGGTGCCCCAGTTCCGGTAGGACTGAAGGCTCACTCTACTAGAGGCGTGGCGGCATCCTGGTCCCTCTCCAGGGGGGCCTCGGTTCAGAAGATATGTGCGGCTGCAAATTGGTTGTCTCCTTCGAGCTTTGCGGCTTTCTACAGCCTGGACGTGGCAGCGTCATCAGTGGCGCACGCGGTCCTGGCCGTAGCGGCTGTCTCTAGTTAGAGGGGGAGAGTGGAGAAGGCCTTGTTTATCTCTCCTGGCTTCCTCTTCCTATGTTCCCTTGGGACCAGCGGTTGGCTGGGTCCCAGGGGAGAGGACCCTGTTCCCTCATATTAGGTTATGTGGCAGACCTGTGTCTGCTCATTAGTTGAATGAGGCAGATTATTTGGTCTGTCAGGGTCTACCTTTTCTTTCTGTGTCCCGCACCCAAGCCCGGAGGGCTGGGGCGCCCGTGAGGCTGAAGGTCACGCCCGTGGGGCGTGCGGGCTGAGGGGCGTGCGGGCTTGTGAGGGTTGAGTGGCTTACAGCCTCCGGGGGGTTTATGAATCCCATAGCGAGTGACTTACGTAGAAAGGACAACAAACTCGAGGTTACGTAGGTAATCCCTGTTTGTTTCGTTTCGGAGTAAGTCACTCAGCTGACACCCCTTTTTGTGCGCGACTGCGAGCAGAGAGCTGTGTTAGAGGGGATAGCTTGTATTGTATGTAGCTCTGTGCATCGCCTGAGGGTGTTCACCTCCCTGTGAACACTGAACACAGGGAGGTTTCACCTCCCTGTGTTCAGTGTTCCCTTGTCAGATTATAGTTAATGTCATGGTGTGACCTGCCCTTGTATGTCCTGCCTGTGTGGTTCTGCACTTAGGTCCAAAACTTGTCTCATATCGTGACAGGCAGTGACTCTGCTGTCCTAACATCAGTGGGGAGTTCATTCCACCACTGTGGGGCCTGAACAGAGAGAAGCTGTGACCGTGTAGATCGGCCAGAAGTACCTCTGGGCGACGGGGCAACCAGCCGCCTCGAGGCGGCAGACCGAAGTGGTCGGGCAGGGGTGTAAAGGCTTGAGCATAGCCTGCATGGAGATAAGAAGGAGCTGTTCCTTTCACTGCCCTATAGGCTAGCACCAGGGTATTAAACTGGATGTGAGCCACTACAGGAGCCAGTGTAGAGAACGGAGAAGGGTAGGTGTGTGGGAGAACTTGGGGCGGTTGAACACCAGACGAGCTGCAGCTTTCTGAACAAGCTCCAGAGGTCTGATGGCAGACGCCGGGTCACCACCAGCAAGGAGGGAGCTGCAGTAGTCCAGGCGGGAGATGACAAGAGCCTGGATGAGCACCTGCGCTGCCTTCTCAGTGAGGAAGGGGCGAATCCTCATGATGTTGTAGAGGAGGAATCTGCAGGAGCGTGTCACTGATGCGATGTTTGCCGAGAACGACAGTCGGTCGTCCAGGGTCACACACAGATTCCTCGTAGTCCGAGTTGACGTCACCACAGCATTATCAATGGTGATGGCCAGGTCTCGGGGTGGACAGCCCTTCCTCGAAAAGAATGACACACAGGAGCTCCAAACACGATTATTTCAGTCTTGCTTTTCCTTGTCCATGAAGTACCTTTTTTTGTGTGTCTGTACTTGACTTGAGTATTTGCATTGTTGGATACTTTTTGAGTCCACTAAATTTCTAGGAATTGAAAAAGGTGCATGAATGAACCACTTAAAGGTTTCATGACGTTCAGTTTTACCACACATTAAAAGTCTTTGTCATGGTCCTTCAAACGTGTATAAAAAGTTTTAACAAAAAAATCCACTCCATTGATCCATGGCAGGTGTTTTTCTCTTACATTTCTAAAGCCTTTTCAACTGCAATGAAAAAAGAAATGTTTGCCTGCGGGTGGCGAGCAGCTAACCACCGCCACCGTTGGCCCGGTCGCTGTGAAACTGCACACACACACACTCCCTGGATGCCACAGCAGAACCTCTGCCCCATATTTTTCAGATCAGCCTGTCATAGCGCCACCATGAGGCCGACTTTTGCAAAACACATTTTTGCATATTACTCCTACAGATTTGGTCCAAACAACACGCAAATTGGTACACAGTATCTCTATAGTCATGTAATCAACACGGATCTGTCCGATTTTCCATATTCCATCCTGATTGGCTAAAATTGGCTTCCAAAGTTTGCAGGATTGGTTCGTTTTGAACAAAATGCCTCAAATCATGAACGCAGCATGCGATTTCCGTGAAATTTTCCACGTAGATTCCCACTTGGCCCAGGAAGAAATGGCACTTGAAAACGTTCACATCAGCCTCATGGTGGCGCTATAACAGGCCGATTCACGTTTTACCTATAACTGCACCGATCTGCATGAAACTTTGCACGCACACCCCCTAGAGGCAAAGGAAAAACCTTTGCCCTGCATTTTTCACATCTGCCTTTTAGAGCGCCACCAGGAGGCTGACTTTTGTAAAATAAATGTTTTCCTCTTACTCCTTCAGATTCTGTCCAAAAAACACGCAAATCGGTACCCAGTATCTCTATAGTCATGTGATCAAGATGGATGTGTCCGATATTTCATATTCCATCCTACTTCCCCAACATTGACTTACAAAGTTTGCATATAGGTCCGTTTTTAAAAATTCCTCAAATCATGAACGCAGTGTGTGATTTCCGTGAAATTCTGTACACACATTCCCACTAGGCCGAGGAAGAAATGCCCCCCTTTTCACATTGGCCTGTTATAGCGCCACCAGCAGGTCTAATTTAGCAAACCACATTTTTGGAACAAAATCATGAATGCAGTGTCGGATTGCTGTGAAAAGCCTAAGAAGAAATGGAACCCTTTTCACATTGGCCTATTATAGCGCCACCATAGTGGTAGTGAGTTGACAATATTTTTTTCAATATTGTTTTTGTTCTAGTAATGCTAATAGAATTACACTTTTTTTGTTGGTGGGGGGGGGGGGGGGGGGATTTTGAAGGACTGACGGAGTTGACATGTTATGGTTGGGACACACCAGATAGTAATATTATTTAGTGCATTTATCAAAAAAGCTTACCAGAGCTTTCACATCTTTCCCGCCTTTTTTCAAACCCGGAAGTGAGACAGGGGACCTTAGGGCGGTTTCACACTATGGTCCGTTTGAATGAAACCGTTTCCGAGAACGAATGGCTTCTCCCAGTTGGCCAGCATTCACACTGGCCAAGATCCTTGCGCACTCGAGACCATTTAATTTCAACAGTAATTGTAAATATGTGCCTCATGGGGGCGCTGTTGACTATGGGGCTGTGGGCGAGAGCATGTCATTCACAGTCTAGAGTGAATAATAAAGTTTGACTGTGTTCCTGACGTTGTCTTGAGTTATAATAACAACAGATCAACAATACACAACCAAAGCAGTGTGTGCACTGGTCTTTGAAACCTCAAAATGTAACGTAGTCTGATGGTAATATGATATTGGCGTCACGGACGCATCCTTGGTATTTTAGCAGTAACGTCACGGACTAATCCTTGGTGTATTTATCCTTATATATACGTTCGCTACGTTTGTTTATTATTTTTCACGGCTCGTGCTACTCAAACACTAGCGGGATTATTATTTCTTGTCAACATTCAAGTAGAACTATGAGAAGATATAACCCAGCTAAAATAATGCGTCATTATAAAAATATATAAATGATATATGATTAGCAGTCCACTTCCTTCTCTTGGTACGGGTGGATTCACACTGCCGCGTTACGTTCCCGACTCCGCAGCAATCGGACCCGAGACTACCTCCCAAGGTGGTTTAGAGTACGGAACGGTGATCCGTTTCGGGGAACGATACGCAACGTTCACACTACCACAACATCAGCCAAGTGGCCCAGGGTGCGCACCCGGGACCATAGTGTGAAACCGCTATTAGAATATAGCTAAAACCTGTTTATGCCTGATTACATTACGTTTTTGAAGAAATCTGACGGAGTTGACAACAATCTTGGACACAACTTTAAAGGGCAAAAACACTTTTACAAAAAAAAACATTAAAAAGGTTGATGGCGAAAGTACATTCGTACACCTATGTTATCAATACACATGGTTAGTTCTTTTAATGCTTTAAAAAAAAAAAAATCTTTGAAGTTGTGAATCCTTGTCTTAGACAAGGGTGTTTTCTGTCAGAGTGCAAGTTTAGATGTAAAAAAAAAAGGAAACCAGACCATTTTTTAAAAATAAATCTTATGTAATTCATAATGTATAAATCCTTTAAGAATATATTTTCACCAAACTTTTTATAAATAATAATTTTAAATGTTTTGGTAGGACATGATTTGTCCCAATTATCAAGAATGGGTGTGTGCCCTAATTACTAATACTGTAGTATATTTCCATATGTTAGAAGTAATAGGATTGCAGGTCTACTTTGGGCTGCAGACAGAAGAGTGGATTCAGACCATTTGTGGGCTCCAGCCTGGCCGGGTGGGGGTACAATTAGCATTGACTATTGTCTTATCTTGGAGACAGTGCGTCTATCCATTTGTGATCAAGGCTGACACCTTTCCTTTCCTGACTCTTTACAGTTGCAAATGTGGAGAGCCAGAGAAGGTGGGGTCCCACCTAACAGGGCTGACACACCCACCCATGTACTTTTGTTAGATCTCACTACTATAAATATACTGTAAAATGTAGGCTTGAGTGTGTGTCAGAGGCCGGAGGGCCGCGCTTAGGGGAGCTGAGGCTCCCTAGGAAAGCTGTTTGTACTCTGTTTGTTCCATGAAATAAATCCGAAGCAACGAACCTCACTACGGAGTGATGTCTCATCCATTCTTCACCATTCATTCACATCTCTGGAACATCAAACTAACTGTACAATATGGCGTTGTTGGCAATTAGTATAGTGCATTAAAACCTGTAAGTCTGTGGTTTTAAGATACCACAATACCATTTATAAGCTTTCACTAGTGACAAAACTATTACTTGTAATGCAATAAGTCAGAGTGTATAATAATAACAAGGCAATAATTCTAATTTAGTGAAAATCTGCTTGCATTGAAACACATTGTTACAATTAACCCCGGTCAATGTGTTACAATTGCCCCTGATCGGCCAGCCATGATGAAATCCCATATTCTAGCTAGAAACACCTATCACATCAACAACTGCTATTTTCAAATGTCTAAAATATATATATACGGCTGAAGTGGGTAATGTGTGTTTTGTAATAATAATCAAAATATTCAAAGTAACTAGTAACTAAAGTGTTCAAATAATTGTAGTGAAGTAAAAGTACAATATTTGCCTCTGAGATGTAGTGGAGTAGAAGTAAAAGCACAAACTGGAAATACTCCAGTAAAGTAAAACATACCTTGAAATTGTACTTAAGTACAGTACTTGAGTAAATGTACTTAGTCACTTTACAGCACTGCATGTTTACAGCTGTAACAAAGTGGGTGACAGCTCCATCATTGCAGTTTCCAGAAATAAAAAGGAGAAATGCAATTGTACCACCTGCAATGTTCACCTTTGTCCACTTGAGGGAGACACAGACCATGGAATAAAAATGGGAGCTTGGCTATGAATGCTATTACATTAAAACAAGGAAATGTTTTAATATAACATTACTAAAGTATATAACACAGTCTTCCTTGGTTATTTTTCTACACACTAGCTGCAACAGGAGTGTAATAACCTTTACATTAAGGATAACTTACTTTATTGCTTGACTGAATTAATAATTAATTAATTAGCAGTGGTGTAAAGCACATTTACTCAAGTACTATATTTGAATACCACCCAACTCACTCCAAATCCAACTCACTCCATGAAGACTTAAGAAATATTCGCCCAACTCACTCCAGGGCTCGGCCAACTCACTCCAGGGCTGGGACAACTCCCTCCAGGACCAAAGACCAACTCCCTCCAGGACCAAAGCCAACTCACTCCAGGACCAACCCAACTCACTCCATGCAATGTCACCAGTGTAATATTGGTTCAATGTGTCAGTGGTGTAAAGTAACTAAGTACATTAACTTAAGTACTGTACGTATGTACAATGTTGGGTATTTGTGCGTTATTTGAGTATTCCCAACTTCCAATGGTTTTACCTCTACTCTACTACATATTATCCAAATATTACCATCTTGCAACCTTTTATATTTTTTAACCTTTTTTTCTATAATAATGCGGTTATGTTATAGTAACTGTGTTGTTTTACCTGTTGTTTTACACTGCCCCTTTTGTCAAATAAACTGTTCCATTCCTACATTTGACCTCTTGTGTTGTGTTATGAACAGCAGCTTGTAGCTTTTATATAAACCTGTGTATAAACCTGGTATTTAGAGCAGTGTTTCTTAAACCTTTGGGTTCATTTGGTTACATGCAATATAAAGAGAAACTTTGGATCCACTTTGGTTTGGGTCAAAAAACAAAACCTTAACGAGGAATATAACAACACCTCTTGATTTGACCAACAATAGAATAAGACATCTAACAAACACTGGACTCCAAGTGCCAAAGTGTTAACAGTCCAGGGCCATAGATACTGATACTGTTAAGGCTCAATAATAGCCTAACAAGACGGGGGCCAGCGAGCCCCCCCCCCCCCAGAACCATTAAGTTGTTTTGTAGAGACAGTATTTAAAACTTTAACCAACTTTAACCAATTCCTCAATATTGTACTTAATTCCTCAATATTGTACTTAAGCACAAATGTCTTCCTCAATAATAATTTGTGTGTGCAAATTAAATTTGTGGAAACTTTAACCAAGCCTAAAACAGAATAGAGTTAAAAGTAAGAAATTCCTCAATATTGTACTTAATTCCTCAATATTGTACTTAAGCACAAATGTCTTCCTCAATAATAATTTGTGGAGTGTGCAAATTAAATTTGTGGAGTGAGTTGTCCTCTGCTGTGGAGGGAGTTGGCCAAGTGTGTGGAGGGAGTTGGCCAAGTGTGTGGAGTGAGTTGGGCTCTGCTGTGGAGGGAGATGTCTGTAGTGAGTTGGGCGCGATTTGGAGTGAGTTGGATTTGGAGTGAGTTGGGCTGTTACCCTATATTTACTCCAGTAAATTAAAGTACCTCAAAACTGTACTTGAGTATTTCCAATTTTCTTCTACTCCACTACATTTCAGAGGCAAATATTATACTTTTACTTCAATACCATTATTTGTAAACTTAAGTTTAGTTACTTGCAGATATACATTATTATATAATAAAACATACATTACCCACTTTAGCTACTAACTTTTACTAATTAATTTATACCTAGTCTATTTGAAAATAGCCGGTCCATCGTGTTGTGAGCTTGTAGATCTGCTATTTTTTAACTTTTTAGTACTTTTACTTTTGGTACTTTAAGTATATTCTGATGCCAATACTTTTGTACTTTTACTCTTTACTCAAATAACATCTTGAACACAGGCCTTTTACTTGTAACAGATAATGTCTTACATGATGGTATTGATACTTTTACTGAATTTGCCTGCCTGCCTGCCTGCCCACCCGTCTGCCTGCCTGTCTGCCCACCCGTCTGTCTGTCTGCCTGCCTGCCTGCCTGCCTGTCTGTCTGTCTGTCTGTCTGTCTGTCTGTCTGTCTGTCTGTCTGTCTGTCTGTCTGTCTGTAGTGACAGTTACACACCTCCTCCACCAGAGGGCGAAGAGCATAACCTCCAACCGTTGGAACCCTTTACTGCGCATGCGTCAAACACGTTGACCAGGAAGTAACGTGGTGTAGCTTTTCATGGCAACAAAACATCCACACGGGATGAGAAACGGCTTTTCATTGAACAACAGGGGAATATTAAACAACACAGACTTCCTCTTCGACTTCCTCTTCGACGGATAACATCCGTGGCTTGAAGGTAAACACTTTATATTTGACATGTGTTCATGAAATACGGAGCTTCACCTATACTGTGCTAGTAGCTGTAGTATACAACCCTCGTAGACGTATTTATGATTCTGACGTTTTCAATCTACGAGAGTTGTAGGGTTCACGCCCCATGGAGACATGGACTTTCTGCACTATGCCCCTCAGATACTCCAAACGTGTACACATTGAAAATAAAGGTGCTTACCCCAAAGCCCCAAATGTTAACTACTTCTACGCGGTAGTAGTTTAATGTAATAATCCATATATTTCAATAAAGAAGTGTTTTAATGCCGTCTGTGGCCGAACGCCATTTTTTCACCCTCGTTTACTTCCTGTTTACATTAGTGTAATTCCGGGTTTCACCGGATGCGCCCCCTCACTACCCGTCACTACCGCCCATTGGGAACTTCCGACAGAATCGGCCGCAGACGGCATTAAAACACTTCTGTGTTCCCCAGCTAAATGATGGATAGTTAGGAACCAAATGGACCCTCATGGGTCTGTAACTCTGACTGAAAGTGTACAAATGGAACCAATTGGTTCCATTTGTACACTCTCAGAGTTAAATTAACATTGATTTTACTATATAAATTGGGGTCCCAGAGATAGAAATGCCATTATATGGGGTCCGTAGCCTAATGCATGTCAAACTGGGGGCTCCTTGAAATTAAAATGGTTGAAAATCACTGCAAGAGCCATAAAAGTCTTCTCTTATGGGTGTCCCTGGCATATCTTTTCAAATGGGGGTCCGCAGGCTAATAAGTGTCAATTTGGGGGTCCTTGACACGAAAAAGTTTGAGAACCACTGGTGTAGAAGATCTTACACTACCAACTCATTAGGACCTACATTTAACACGTGCATTTATACTGCCTAAATATCACATCAATGATAATAGTACATTGGTACGTAAGAGGAAGGCTAGCAAAGACACACGTTACAGTTATGACCGTGTGTGGGTGGGTGTGTGTGCGTGCTTGACATTACGTTTTTGAGGCACGTGGCCTTCTGACAAGTAAATTATTAAAGTTATTGTCTGTGTAAAAAATTCACTCATATTGATGAGATGGAATACGTGTAATCATAGAACCATTAGTTTGATTGGTTGTTTATCATAAAACACAAAATAAGAAAACACTATAATGTGGCCATTAGTGTTTGTCTCTATTTTATATTTATAGAATGGGGAAGGCCATTTAAAAACGTATTTGGAGCTGACCCAAATAGATTGGAGCTTCGAAGCTTTCTTCGATGGCACAGGATTTGAATGTGAAAAAATAAAGACTATTTGTATTTTGGTTTAGTTTTTAAACTATATATTTCTTTTAAAAAAAATCAAAATAGACGGATCTACAAGCCCACAATGCTTTGCAGCATGACATGTTGAGAGCTTGTAGATCTGCTCCTCTTCAAAGCCAATGTGAGCAGTGTTGCCAGATTGTGCGAGAGGAATAAGCAACCAGGTCTATGAAAACAAGCCCAAAAGAAGCGACTATAGGCCACGAGAGCAGGGGTGTATTGGGGATTTTTTCCCAGCAGGACGGTATTTTAATGACGTCTTGCGGGCATGGTATGCACGTGGACACCGTGTACATTTTAATTTACCAAAAAGTAGGAAACGTTTGTATAGGAAATGTTTTTTTAGCCTTTTTTGGCTCTTTTAAACTAACTAGAGTAGGGCGGCCGGCCCGCTAGCCGTGCACGGGGCCCCGCGCACGGGGTACCAAAATGGTGGGATAAAAATTTCCTAAAGAAAAGTAAAAGAAATAAAATAAAAAAAAGATATATATATATTTTTTCTCCTGGGGGTCCGCGGACCCTGGGAGTGTTGGTACCCCCGCGGACCCCCGTGGAACATGGCGGACCCCTTCGCCTGTTCTTTTTTTTTCATTAAGGTGGTTGCTTTTTTCTGGCGCAAATGTGGCAACACTGATATTTTCTTGTGTTTTGTGCTTGTCTTCTTTTGGCAACGTGGCAACGCAGATAGCGAGTGTGTGTTGACTGTGTACTTGTTGTGGGGACATGACAAAGTCGGCTGCGTGTTTTTTTTTGTGTTTGGGATGTACATGGCACGTGAATGACGGACATATTGTGATACAGACATGACTGAAGTGAAAGCAACGGCCTGGGTCATCAAAAAGGTAAGCTAGAGGGGGGGGTTGAAGCGAAGGACGCGCTTGTGGTGTTGTTCTGGCGATGCAGAGATGTGGAGATTTAAATGGCGGCCGCTTCGTGTTGTTTCGGCTGTGCCCGTCGGCGTTCGGTGTCGGTGGTGCGCACGGTAAACGGTACGAAACTGTTTCCTCTTCCGTTGTGGCCGTAATGTGGTGAGTGGAATTAATTATGTTGCGACGTGGAAAATGTGTAGTGAGCAATGTGACGTTGCCTAATACCCACGTAAATTCAGCGCGCACGTTGTCGCTACTGTGTTGGCGTGACGTGGTGTGTAGTTGTTGTGTTTAGTCAAAATCAGTGCTGTGGGTATGGCGTCAGCGGCAAGGCGGAAGTCAATCCTCGTTTATATAAGTAGATAAAAACTCAAGGAATGTCATGCCATGTAGTAAGTTTTTTTTTTTTTTTGATCTCTGAAGTTGCTTAGAATCCCTTTGTTCCAGGTTTTGTGATAATAATCTAAATCTACAAAGTAACTAGAAACTAAAGTTTTCAAATAAATGTAGTGGAGTAAAAGTACAATATTTGGATCTGAGATGCAGTGAAAGTATTGGACATACTCAAGTAATGTACAAATACCTCAAAATTGTACTTGCTACAGTACTTAAGTAAATGTACTTAGTTACTTTACACCACTGCGTTTCACGTGAGGGAAGTCCTCTGACTTCTCAGCCTTGGTCATGAGGATCAACATCCTCAAACTGGGGCACGGTGGCGCAGTCGGTAGCGCTGTCTCCTCACAGCTAGAAGGTCCTGGGTTCGATTATCACTGGGGGCGTGTCCTCTCTTCCACGTCATCAGCGCCCATACCCTAGGTGGGGTTGGAGAAAGGGCCTACTCTGTTTGGGTTTGCATGTTCTCCCCGTGTCTCCTAGGGTAGTTAATACTCTCACAAAAACATGTAGTAATCCTGGGCGCTATACTGCCTCCCCCATGACAGCCGGGGCGCCTGATGGAGGGGAAGGGAACTGGTTGGATTAACGTGTTCCTTCCACGCGCTACGTCCTACCGGGGAACCTCCCCCCTGTCAGGTGATAAGAAGGCTCTCTAAGTTGTCTCTCATGCTTTGAAGGAGGCATGAGCTCGGCCCTGGGCTCCCTAGGCTGGTGAGGCGAGTGTAGCGCCCAGGATCACTTAGAAAATTGGCACCGGGTGAAAAAAAGGTTACAAAATCGTGGGACAAAAAAAGACATCCTCAAACTGCCCCATAAGAGAAGATCTTAGTTGTCTTTTGGGAAAACTGGGCTCTATCTTTCTGTATATTATTGTGTTTTAGTGCCCAGTTCACTGATAACCGTAGTGACCATAGACTAGGGTATAGCATATGCAGCTATGAATTGAATCTTCCCTGGTTATTTAGGTTGAGCCATGGTCACTCAAGTTTCCTGATAGCATTAACAATGTTGGCACCGTTGTCTGTGGTAACACATGCCACTTTTCCCCTCGTGATCCCCCATGCTTGAACGCATTCTTGCAGTTCTTCTGCTAGGACATCAGCTGTGTGGTCATCGGGGACGCATGTCGACATTTTTGCTTCCAGACCCCAAGTTGGCGTAATGTAATGAGCTGTGAGACCCGTGTAGGGGACCATGTTGGTAGCTAACCACACATCCGTTGTCAGCTCGAAAAGTCTGCTGCCACCCAGCCCAGGTAGCTCACACTGCTAGTATGAGCTACCTGTAGACATGTTTGGAGTAACTCCTTAACACATTGAGTGCAGGTTACTATGCATCCAAATCATCATCAGAGTGCCAGCGTTTTTTACCATGTTTTGACGATCTTTGGACAGCCGCAGAAGACACAACGTGCACGCTGATGTAAAAACCCGTCTATCCACTTTAACAATAACATTTCTACCGTGATCGGCCATTTTGGAGCGATAGCCTGTTGAAAACGGCTGGTTTTCACCATAAAAAAAAAATCTGATTTAGGAGTGTTTTTCAACAAATCCTAACATAGGAATGGACGGAAGTGATATTTTTTTGGGATGACGTCACATCCGTCGATTCGTTCTAGCAGAGTCGAGGGATCATTCCTAAGTTGCGTTAGAGCGCCCTCTTGTGGAATCCTCCCTCTTTTTAAAAAAAAAAGCCGTAGATCTACGTTTATGGCACCAGACGGTTGGATTTGAGATGACGTAGATCTACGTCCTTGGCACTAAGGATGGGCAATATTGTCTATATGGCGATATATCGCGATATTTTATTTCCCGATACTGTATCGATACTCCAGGCCGCCGTATCGCGATACTTTTTGGAGAAAAAAAATATATATATTCAAAGATTTTCCCAAATGTTCATGATTTTTCAACCGAAGGGGGAAAGAAAGCCTGTTCCATGTTGTTATAGCAGCCAATTTGTTTGTTTGTTATATAGTTTCCATGCATAGAAACCAAAGTGCAGTCCTGACTCCTGACACTCCACTGCCTCTAGATGTCGCACTCACTAGTTCTCCTTCCCATTCAGTGAGGACTCTTCATCATTATCGTCATCAGTAGGAGACAAAGACAACATGGCGGCGAACGAGAACAACAACATTAGCGCAGCGCCTTCAGCTTTTAAAGCTGATGTTTGGGTGCACTTTGGGTTCAAAGAAAAAGGAGGAAGCAAGGACTTGGACAAAAGTAATGCGGTCTGCAAGCTTTGTAATTCTACGGTGAAATATTCAGGAAACACGACCAACTTGAGATCTCACTTAAAACGACGCCACTCTGATACATTAACACAGCCACTGCAGCCACCGAAACGTGTGGTGGATCCAAAGCAGACTACGCTGGATGGATCCAACCTGCTTCCATCTGGCTGCTTTCGTGCACAGAAGATTACCGAGTCGATTGTGCATTTCATTTGTCAAGATCTGCGGCCTTACAGTGTCGTTGAAAACCGCGGATTCAGGCTCATGGTGAACACTTTGGATCCCCGCTATGCGATCCCGACCTTAACGTGCCTAACATGTACAATGAGGTGAAGATTAAAGTATAGACATCTCTGAGCTCTGCAGAGAGAGTGGCCTTAACGTCTGACGGGTGGACATCACAAGCCGTCTAAACGTATGTTACGATTGCGTCCCACCACTTCTCCCAGGACTGGAAGCTGATTTCACTCGTTTTGAAGACGAGGGTAATGGTCGAGAGACATACCAGCCTGAACATCTCTGAGTTACTTAAAGAAGCAATGAATGGGGCATAGAAGAAAAGGACCCAGTCATCGTCACAGATAATGCGTCCAACATGACCAACCCAGCGCAGATTCACACCCTGAATCTAGCTGCACAGTGCGCACTGAAGCTCCCAACAGTTGCATGCTTTCCGGGGAGAGTGAGACGTATAACAAGCTTTTTCAGACGCAGCACCAACGCCACCAATGTTTTGAAGCAAAAACAAGATCTGCTCGATCTGGACGACCACAAGCTGCTGACTGACGTTGTACTGAACCCCATTTATTTTGTTTAGAAAACTACACCTTCTGCTGGACGTATTATGTATAGCACTGGGTTTATGTGTAGCACAGAGTGGAAATTAGTGCCAATAGACCCTATTAGGTTCAGCTTGCATACTAGCAGCAAAGCAAAAAGCAGTTCAGTTTGGCTGCAGACCACAAACATTCTTCAGCCTTGGTCAACATATGTCTTTTTACAAAATATTCAAAGTAATAGCTACTTTAAGACAAAACACTGGACTGGCTTGAAGCTTTATTGTTCGCTAACTGTCAAACTGCTTTATTGTTCGCTAACTGTCGAACTGTTGTTGACTCACAATAGAGAGGACAGTATAGACGTTGCTACCAGATGGAACAGTGCCCACGACATGCTAGAGCATTAACTGGAGCAGCAGCCCTCCTCTCAGCAGAGGTTAGGAAGAGTGAGAAGGACATCTGCACCCTCAGTGAGTCAGACGTAACATCTGCGGAAGAAATTGTTGCCGCTATGAAGCCCATGAAGGTAGCTACACTTATCATGTCAGCGGAGAAAAGCCCAACACTATCAGTTCTGGCACCCCTCCATGCACAGCTGTTTCATGATGTACGAGTGAACCCCACTGATTCTGCCTTGACAAGGGCTATCAAATCTGCCATATGCACGGATCTTCAGAAGAGGTACCAGGACCAGCAGAAGGAGAGTCTCTACATGGCCTCAGCTATCGATCCAAGGTTTAAGGCCATGCCCTTCCTTTCTGATGATGAACGCCATGACATCAATGAGAGAGTCATCACATAAGTTGCAAGGAGCCAGGACGCATTGCGGCTAAGTTAAAGCTACGAAAGCTAACTAGCTACTGTATGCTATTAAACGGACTGCTTTGTAAAAAGTTTGTAGTCAATACAACATTTATCTAAAAATAACTACCATTTTCACTTGACATAGAAACAAGGTGAAAGTTAGTCCAATACAATCATCAATACCAGAGATGCTCGTAGGCCTGCGTCCTGCGTCGCTGACGCACCATATTGCGAAAGGACGCATTCATGACAACTCTAGTGCGTCCATGGGACGCAGCTCCGATTAGCTCCGATAATATATAATATTTGTCAGCTGTGATCTACATGGACTCTCTCGGTTAGGCACCGTTGGTGGAGAAGTATAACTCTCCGGTTAGACACCGTTGTACTGGAGAAGTATAACTCGGTTAAACGGCGTTGTGTGGCAGAAGCAGCAGCACAGCCCCTCGCTGTTAGTCTACGCTACTCACACAGAGAGAGAGAGAGAGAGACGGCATGAGGACCTGCTCTTAAACGTGTTAAAACGTCTTGGATAGACCACTGTCTGGAATAATAACTGATCATCATACATACAGGTCTACTACTAATCTTTGTTGCTGTTGTCATCTTAAATTGACCAGCCAAAGTAAAATCCCCGATTTTAGAGTGTTCTCCCACTTGCTTGGAGATCAGAGTGAGTGGTGGATTAACGCATGTTGCCAATCAGCTGTGTAACATTAGCAGGTTAACGATGGCTCGTTGATCCTATGCATTTGACCCTGATTTGACCACAAAGGCAAACAAAAGGCAAGCACTAATTAATGGCAGCTGTAAGTAACCGGTTGTATATCGTCTGTGTCTTGTGTATGTTTAATAGGCAACTGGATGTTTTCTGTAGCTTAGAGATATCATAACAATTAATTCCCTGAAGAGGGTAGACCCTCTCCCTCATGCTAAACTTAAAGTGACTTATAAGGTTCCACTTCTCCTCAAAAAGACAACTTTATTTTCCTTTCTCAATGACAAGCCTAATAGTATTATTGCATGTTGACTATGTGCAATAACTGCAAGCCAATGTTCATAGGCATTGTCAGTATTTGTCTTCATTATTTCTTGAATTCCTATTTCTTTATTTGCCAATACTTCCACTGTAAGCCAGTGTTTTCAGTCTACACAATGAATAGTAAAAATAAATTCTACATTCATAAATAATACAAAATAAAATAATAATAATGATTAAAAGGTTCTATGATTAAATGTATTCTATTGGTCAAAGGTATGTTAAATCCACCTGTTGCCCACTACTAGTATTTCTTACCATAAGGTGTGCTAATACTACAGAATCATATACATTTGAAAAAATATATTTATGATTTTTTAATATATGTATATATATCGGTATCGGTCTTGAAAAGCAGGAACGGGTCGCACTGATCTAGATCTGCTATTTTCACAATATGTATCTGTGGAACTGAATCAAACTAAATTAAGTGCCTCAACTCCTAATTCCTCAGGGTGGGGGGTCCCCAGTTAAAATATGATTATTTTGGGGGGTCGCTGCCTGAAAAGGTTGAGATCCACTGCATCAGGATATAATGTACACAGTCACACACGCATAGAAGATATGGAGATTGGAGATCAAAGAAAACGATAGGGGGGGGACGTGTAATTGGGGACCCATAAAATGTCCCTGGGACCCATCTAAAAGACCACCCTTGCATCCCAGGACCCATTACATTGAAAACCTAGCAACATCACTGCAATACAAATATTTTGATTTTAAAATGGTTAAAAGGCATAAATAAATACATAGATAAATGTAAAAGATTTAAATGTGAAAGTTTTAAAAAGCCTAAAAAATGAATATAGTAAAAATATTTTTAGTTATTAAAACATTGACATTCATGTTACATAATGTTGCAGTATTGAATTTTTGGGGCTCAAAATTGTTACTGATTCACTAATTCACAGATATAAAAAAAAACAAATTTAATATGGTGTGTGTGTGTGTGTGTGTGTGTGTGTGTGTGTGTGTGTGTGTGTGTGTGTGTGTGTGTGTGTGTGTGTGTGTGTGTGTGTGTGTGTGTGTGTGTGTGTGTGTGTGTGTGTTGCTGTTTTTCAGCAGAGAGAGACTGGAGTGGCGACAGGAGAGGCTGATGTGGAGGTCGAGGAGGAGGAGGAGGAGGAGGAGGAGGAGGGGGGCAATGAAGAAACTCCTGTGCGTGTGCAGGATGGCATCGCTGCAGCCCCAATCAAGAGAGGTTCCTGCAATCTAGCTGACCTACTTGGTGAAACATATGCTACTGGTCCTGCAAAGAAGCTGAAATCCACACAGGACCAGGCAGCAGAGGAGGTGGCAAGATACATGGAGGTGCCCCCCATGTCACTTAAAGGAGTTGAAGGAGCAGCAGCCAATCCACTGGACTGGTAGCCTCGGAAACCCATGCCTTTTTTTTTGTTTCAAAAGAAAAAAAGCCTGGGAGAACCTTGCAGGAACGCTGGTCTTAGGACCTTGTTATCTCCTAACCGATCAGAGTGCTCCAAACCCAGGCGCTGGAATCCAGCGCCTGGGTTTGGCTCCGCCCTTCAAGACCATCGATTGGGCTCGTTCTTTCAGTCTACTGGACTGGTGGAAGGAGCATCAGAGGGAGTATCCACTCTTGTTACACCTTGCAAAGATGTACATGTGTATCCCAGGTATAAGTGTCAGCTCAGAGAGAGTCTCTACCACAGGGGATATAATCACAGCACAGAGGAGTCTGCTTACCTCAGCCCATCTTGGTGAAATTCTCTTCCTGAATGAAAATGTAGGCCAAGCCTGCTATTGTACCATGACTACCATCCATGTGTTTGCGAGTTCAGGTTTTCCACATTGAACAGGCCCAAAGTTACCCAGCTAAAAGCTTGGATACTTGTATGCAAGTTCCACAAGAGTTCATATCAAACAAAGTATAATGGACACTTGCAAACAACTTTTGAGTTAGACCACTACTACATGGTCATGGTTACATTGCTTTAATGTGTTGATTTTATAGCATACTTATTACTTACTACCTCACTGCCTCAGTGTCATCACTGTCGTGACAGTTTTATTGATTTCGTTCATATAATGCACAAATTGTTTTCACTACGTTTTAAACATTTAAACATTTAAAGTTCTGTGTGTGTGTGTGCTTACTAGCGCTTAGTGATAGAATATAATATGTATGCATATGCCTGTGGCATTTATTTCTCCCTCTACATAAATTTGATTTACATGTGAGATTCGAGAATACTTATGTTAAAAATGACGAATACTAGTCTAAATGCACTTTAATTTCCATGTTGCCGTCAGTGTTTCTGTTTAATAGTGACACCAACAGAACAATAAGAATAACATAATAATAATAAGAATTTTGCACAATGAATGCACACGTGCAGTGCACTTTATTGTTTTTTGTATTAATTAATGACTGCAGTGTGCAGTCACAGAGCACTTTATTTTTGTATTTACTGCAGTGTGTGCAGTGCACTTTATTTTTGTATTAATGACTAGTGCAGACAGTGAGTGTGCAGTGCACATAATGTTTTGTATTGATTATGACTGCAGTGGCAGTGTGCAGTGCACTTTATTTTGTTATTGATATGGCAGGCTTGGAAGTTGGCAGCTAGATTCATTCAGTCAGTGTGTTCACTGTTCAGGTACTTCAGTAAGTGCAAATTTGCAATTTTGCATACCGTTCAATAAATGAAAGTTTGAAAGAAATCAAAATGGTTTTGACTCAATTTGTCCCATGAGTTATCAATATATATATAATGTGATTGTGATGTACAATGCATGCATGTTATTAGACTTCCCAGGGCAGGTGCCAGGTGGTACACTTCACATGTTCAGCTCTATAAAAACAAAACTGTAAATTCTGTAGAATATCGCAATATATTGCAATATGTATCGTATCGCAATATATCGTGATATCGCAATATATGGCAATATGTATCGTATCACAATTTATAGTGATATAATCGTATCGTGATCGTGTGTTAAATGATTGCTTTTCTACAGCATGAGCTATTTGGATACAGCCATTGTGCATTGTATCCATCTCGGGATATTCTTTTTGTACTTTGCACTTCTGGCAAAGGCTCTAAGGGTTTAGGGCTGGTGAAGCTGAGTTGTTCCACTTGTTGGCGACAGTGCCGTTTCTTTCGGTGCAAGTTTGGAATGCTCTGTTGGATGGTGAATCTGCAAATGCTTGTGTACATTTTTTTGTATCGGAATCTTTTGACGGCACAACTCTCTTTCAAAGACTACAAACGGCTTTAGGTGTGTCTTTGGGCTGGCTCAAATCCAAAATGATCCCAAATAGGGGATTTTGTGTTCTTCTTGGCAACAAACTCTTATATCTGTACATCCACAGTTAAAATGTTCTCTTCCACCTGGCTTCACCATGGGGGCCGGGCGGGGCCGGACGCTTCTCTCGAGTTAATTCATTTTCTCGCGTGAATATATCGGCAATCGGCAATATTTTAGCCGATGATGGTCGGTGGGAAAATGAGTCCAACCTTTAGTGTGCATGCACACTTTTAAAAAGAAGCACTTTAGGCAGAATTCCCAAGCAGACAACAGAAGCTATTTATTGTATGTAAATACAAAAAGCAGGAGTTGGCTTATTTCACATGCCAGAGTGACTAGTGGTTAGTCTACCTAATTTCCCAGCCAAAGAGGAAATCTGCACACCATTGGTTGTTGGCACGTGTATACACATTGACTGCCAGGAATGAATCAATGATTTTATCCTTGCCAGCGGTTTTACCTTATTTTGTCTCTTCTATCCACCAGAACAAAAACCTTTGTACTGCGATCGTCCGTTCTGTTGTTATATGGCTCGTTTTCACCAAAAAACGCAGCCTGGGAGAAGAAATCCGAGCTAGATGTGTTTTTCTTTTAGGATGTAATTTCTGCTTCGATCATTCTTTCGCAGTCAAGAGATCATCCATAGGTTGGCGAAGAGCGCTCTCTTGCGTAATCACTAAAACATTTTTTTTTCAAAGAGCGCATATAGGTTTTTTGTATGTAACGTTGCTGAATGATAGTAAAAGGTCTTTCTACCTGTGATTTCCACAGACCACCACAGGGAGAGGTCTACAATATCAAGATTCAACGTTGTCTGAGGAACACCGAGAGACTGCTTGGTGCAAGGATGCAACCTGTTGTAAAGTTGTACAGGATAGGTATGTCGTTTTATTTACTGCTGACTACTACAGAGAGAGGTCTGTGATAACAGGCAGACTCACATGTTCATAGCTATTATCAAATGAATATGCCACATAATTATTTGTTGGTGGCAGGTATTTTATTATACTTGATATGTACAAAAGGTGAGAAAATAAACTTTAAAATGAATTTACTTTATAATAATTTGCTTTTTTACTTTAAGCGCCCAATACATTGTCAATGGCCATATAAAGGGTAGCAACAGCAAATAACACATGAGTCTATACCTGTTACAATGCTATATACCCCACAACAACTCATCATACCAGATTGCTCGTATGCTGAGTTGCTAGTGCCAGGATTCGATCCCATGACCTTGTTGTTCAGAGTCAAGAGCTCTTCCGACTGAGCTACCCAGACACAATAATACACTTAATATTAATAATAAACGTTATTTATATAGCACCTTTCATGACATAAATGCAGCTCAAAGTGCTTTACAGAGCAAAAAACACAAAACAAAAACAAAAGACAAAAAAATTAAACAATGGCTTAAAAATAATGGCTAAACAATACATAACAGGCAATGAGCAAAACATTAAAGACATGAAGAACAACACAGATATTTAGAAGAGAAAAAATCAACTAAAAACAAGAGTGAAGACATAAGTTTTGAGCTGTGCTTTAAAACTTTCCACAGAGGGTGCCTGTCTTAGGTAATGGGAGTTTATTCCAAGCCGTCGGCCCTTAGAAGCAGAATGCTGCTTCACCGTGTTTTTACATGACATTTCAGGCACTTAGAGTAGGCCAGCACTAGAAGACCTGAGGGGGCGGTTTGGAACATATCTAGGGAGGAGGTCATAGAGGTAGGAGGGTGCCAGACCATTGACAGTTTTATAAACAAGTCAAATATTTTTTAAATCAATCCTAAAAACAACCGGGAGCCAATGTAGTAGTGATAATACTGGAGTAATGTGTTCTCTCATCTTAGTTTTAGTTAAAACTATGGCTGCCACATTTTGAACTAGTTGTAATCTGTCAGTTGTTTGCTTTGGCAGGCCAGAGAAAAGTGCTTTACAGTAATCAAGCCGAGAGAAAACAAAAACGTGGATCAACGTTTTTGCATCGTCCAACGACAGATAGGCTCTAATTTGTGCAATATTTCTCAGATGGAAAAAGCAATCTTGATAACATGACTAATATGTTTATTACAATTCAATTCAGAATCAATAATAACACAAGAAATGATGTACATTGACATTCCATGAACGTGCAATTTTTACACTACAGATATATTTTGTTATATCACCAAGTTCGCACGGGTCTGCTCCGATTTAATCCAAAGATCTAAGCTGTGTGATGTATACATTTTGAGTTAAGACCATTAATATCAACCCATGTCCCTCTGCACTCCAGCAATCAGTACATATGGTGATGTCTAGCCATGGTGACGTCTAGCCAGTCATTGCTTAGTGGTGCTGCAAAGTAACTAAGTACATTTACTCAAATACTATACAAGTGCCTACAATGCACAGAACACTTTTAGGTACTTTTACTTGACTTTCCATTTTTGTTAATTCTACTCTACCAATATTATAGCATTTGACAGCTTTAGATATGTGTTACTTTCCAGGTATTATTAATACAAAACCTACAGTAACCACATACAGCCGACTCCCACCCTCACACACACACCCCATACCACCTCCCACACCACATAGCCCCCTATGTCATACTTCGACTATTCAAAAAAACAGATGTATAATGTGATGCGTTGTGAGCTTGTTAGCCTCGATCTCCAGGCTTTTATTGTTTAGTTTTGCTCAAAAATAAAAACCTGGACCAGTGCGTCGGTGTACCCGGTATAGGAGGTGTTTCATTTCCCCAACCAACCAGAGTGCAGTGGGCGTCGCTCGTCGCTCGTGATGTTGTGTTGACGGGGCGGGGGCTGACGGACAGATCGGTGAACCAATGGGATCACACGCATTCTCTTGCCGGAGATGTTAAACCCGCCCCTCTAGGCACCAAAGCAGGAGGGCTAGTGCAGCCTATGAGCTTGTAGATCTTCTATTTTGGAAAAAAGCTTGACAATCGCAAAGTACATTTACTACTATTGACCTTTTTGTACATTTCAAGCTCCAATTTAACTCTAATGGTGTGTATTGGTCAACATAACCCCACACAACTCCCCCCACACCCCCCAAAATAGGGTTGTCTTGCCTTCCTAAATCTCAGAGATTAAAGGGGTAGTTAACTATTGTTCTAATTAAAACCTTTTAATTGTATCTTATTCCTAGACTTCCTGCACCTCCCTGTGTGTAAAGATGAGGTTTCCGCTGAACAGCAGGAGAGGAACTTCAGTCTGATCCACGTGGAACCAGAAGCTCCACAGATGAAAGAGGAACATGAGGAGACACTTCAAAGACCAGAGGAGGCTGAAAAGTCAACACAGACATTACTAGCAGTTAAAAGTGAAGATGACGATGCAAACATAGAGACAGAGCCTGTAGCCAGCACCTCAACTCAACGCATGGAAACACAAGCTTATGTAGAGTACTGGGTACCATCACAGCCAACTAGTGATGACCAGCTCGTCTCGTCACACTGTTCTGAATCTGACACTGGAGACATTGATGACTGGGAGGAAACCAGGGAAGGTCACTCAGCTTTAAAAACACTGAAATCACACAAAACACAACATGTGGAAGGAAACATAGTGTCTGTGAGCCACAAGCTGCCCCAGGACCTGAAATCATCAAAACACTGCAAGAGGAATGACACAGGGAAGAAAAGCTATAGTTGTACAGTGTGTGGCAAAATGTTTAAACAAAAGGGACATCTGAAGAGACACTCAAAGATTCATACAGGGGAAAAGCTATGTGCTTGTATAGTTTGTGGTAAAGGCTTTGCTGAAATGTCTCGTCTAAAAAGACACATGGTGACTCATACAGGAGAAAAATCATTTCCTTGTACAGTTTGTGAACAAAGTTTTAGTCATAGCAATGGTCTGAAAATGCACATGCTGACTCATACAGGGGAAAAGCCCTTCCCTTGTACAAATTGTGGTAAAGGCTTTTCTGAAATGAGTAATCTAAATGCACACATGAGGACTCATTCAGGGGAAAAGCCCTTTACTTGTACAGTTTGTGAAAAAAGATTTAGTCAAAATGCTCATTTAAAAACACACATGAGTACTCATACAGGGGAAAAGCCCTTTGCTTGTACAGTTTGTGAACAAAGATTTAGTCAAAATGCTCTACTGAAAAGACACATAAGTATTCATACAGGAAAAAGGGCTTTCATTTGTACAGTTTGTGGTAAAGGCTGTAGTCAAAAAAGTGATCTAAAAACGCATATGAGGACTCATACAGGCGAACAGCCCTATGCTTGTACAGTGTGTGAACAACGTTTCAGTCACAGTAAAAGTCTAAAATCACACATGGTGACTCATACAGGGGTAAAGGCCTTTCTTTGTACAGTTTGTGGTAAAGACTTTCGTCAAAGAAGTGTTTTAAATACACACATGAGGACTCATACAGGGGAAAAGCCCTTTGCTTGTACAGTTTGTGAAAAAACTTTTAGTTCAAACAATCTAAAAACACACATGAGAACTCATACAGGAGAAAAGCCCTTTGCTTGTACAATTTGTGCGAAAGCCTTTGGCCAAAAGGAAAATCTAACAAAACACATGAGGACTCATACAGGGGAAAAGCCTTTTAATTGTACAGTTTGCAAGCAAAGTTTCCGTCAAGATGGCCCACTTAAAACACACATGAGAACTCATACACGCGAAAAGCCCTTTGCTTGTACAGTTTGATCAGAGATTCAGTCAAAACAGTAATTTAAAAACCACACCCTGTGTGAAGGTAGCGGCGCCTTTGATACATTTTGTCATCGATATTTGTTTATAATGTGTTTATAGCCATGTGTCACGTGAAGCAATCGCTTGACCAATCACTTTGTTGACGGGTCTGACCAATCAGAGCGTTGACGGGCCTGACCATCAGAGTGTTGACGGGTCTGACCAATCAGAGCGTTGACGGGTCTGACCAATCAGAGCGGACGGCTCTGACCAATCAGAGCGTTGACGGGTCTGACCAATCAGAGCGTTGACGGGTCTGACCAATCAGAGCGTTGACGGTTCTGACCAATCAGAGCGTTGACGGTGAACACGGACAAAGTCAGGTAGAGCACACGCAAGAACTCATACAGGGGAAAAAAATCACACCCAGTGTGAAGTGAGCAGTGATATTTATGAGTTATTAATTTCATCATGCATCTCGGTAGCCAATCACAGCACGTCCTGCGAAGTGACGTGCTTACATTTTTTACATTATTATTAATTTCATCATGCGTCTCGCTAGCCAATCACAGCGCGTCTTCGAAGTTTGAAGTTAATTGCATCATGTGTCTCGTTAGCCAATCACAGCACGTCCTGCAAAGCTTAGCCTATGGGCGTGTTTTCCACAGCATGGCGTCACAGCGAAAGACAAATTTTCACGACGGAAAGAAAAACTTTCGCCACGGATGGGTCCTAAAACCTCTTATAGGAGCGGTTGCACCGCTCAAAAACTTTAGTTGAAGTCGGTGTCAAATATGAAGATAAATTACTTTGTATGTATGTATGTATGGGATGCACCGATATGGAAATTCTTGGCCAATAACAATTTAGCTGAATACCGATATTTGTTTGTTTAGTTTTTGGTGATATTATTTCCCCCTTATGTGCCAGGGAAACGAATACATTTCAAGAAATAATTGTTACAGAAACGCAACATAATTGCCTCCTAACTCCTGTAACTTAAATCGGTATTGGTATTTGCCGATACCTATGTTGACCGATAGTGGCAAATAACCACGGCCTATACCGATATGCGGCCAATATATCGGTTCATCCCTAATAAAAAATAAATAAATATATATTTAAAAAGAATCTTGTTTCTTCCCTGTCATGTGAGTTGACACGTGACATCACACACAGACACATGTATGTTCATTCAATCTAATCCAGGATGACAATGACAAGTAATAGATAGTACGGTGATCACATCATCTGACAATGAAACATGACTGAATAAAATGAACACATTCTCATCTTGTATATGGATTTTTGTTTAATCTTGAGTATGGGTATTTCTTTCTTTCTTTTCTTCTTTTAAACAGTCAACAAACTCAATGCGTCGCAATGCTTGTAGATCTGCTATTTTCAAATGATTTTTATACATTTTAATTCAATTGAAAACTTGTGAAATGGGACATTCTGAAAAATGAGATCTTTCTACTTTTGTACTTCAAGTACATGTTGATACCAATACTTTTGTACTTTTCTCAAGTAAATTTTGATTACCGGACTTTAACTTGTACTTTTTTTTAACCTGTACTTTTTCCACCAAAATAATTGGCTACTTTAAATGGGTGAGAACATTTTACACAAGCAGTCTTTCTAGCTGTTCCACTGCAGTGTTTTATGTAATGTAGTCTGAGTGACAGGTGATAATGAATGAATCATGTGTGTAGTACTGTAAAAATCCACAGGGAGCAGCAGTCACACTGTGTGTTTAAACCATTAAGACCGGGAAGGCATCTGTGTGTCATTTTCAGATTTCTTTGGCTATTCAAAAATAGCAGATATACATATATTGTAGATCTGCAATTGTTTTGAAAAATCGTGAAAATGTGTGCAAATCATTGAATATATATATATTTACATTTTTTAAATATATATATATATATATATATATATATATAATTTTTAACTAAAATCTTTGCTTCTGGGGGGTCCTTGGAACAACATATTTTGAGATGAGGGTCCGTGGCCAAATACATATATTGGGGACCTTGACATGAAAAAGTTTGAGGACCACAAGTTTTTTCAAAAGAACTGTTAGGATTTAGAAGACATTTGTAGAATCCCCCAGAAGCAAAGATTGGAGTTAAAATGTTCGCTTTAAAACATATATATTCAAAGATTTGCACACATTTTAATGATAAAAAAGCAGATCTACAAGCTCATAGCGCGGCACTCTGTGCTATGAGCTTGTATATCTGCTATTTTTGAATAGCCAAATAAATCTAAAATGACACGAAGTGTTAAAGGCCTTGTTGTTAGGTTGAAGGTTAATCTGAATAATACACAGGGAGGCTAATGTACTACTGTATGCTGTACTGTACTGTACTGTATACACATCCGCTCCTGTGTTAAATATCTTGGTGTAATCCTTGATAGCTCTTTTAAATTGGATAGACAAAATCGGTTCCATCATCAAAACCAGCCTTTTCCGGCTGCGATGAATCGCCACCGAAAAGCCCATCTTCCAGCCGAGCAACTTGAAATGTTGATCCATGCTTTTATTTCGTCTAGGCTAGACTACTGCAATCAGGCCCGGATCAACGCCCCTCAGGGCCGTGGGGCTACACCAAATCGAAGGGCCCCCTCATCATTAATCGGACTATATCGGGTGCGTTTGCTCGCCCAGCGAATGAACGTGCCTGTGCGTTCTGTGTTCGGCACGTGCCACCGCCAGCACGATCGGCGCTGACACAGGCACTGGGCGCACAGCCTTTCCAACTTCAGTCTCTGCTATAACTACAGTGTCTATCATTTTACAAATTGCATTTATTATTAAGGAGGTTACTTTATAACAATATAATAATATAATAATACTAACTAGAAAAAGTGCTCCTCGGAGCACAGGTCTCCGCCAGGTCAGGTACGTTATTGTGGCCTCCTGGTGGCGCTATAATAAGCCAATGTGAAAAGGGTGCCATTTATTCTTAGGTCTTTCACGGCAATCAGACACTGCATTCATGATTTGAGGCATTTTTTTCCAAAAATGTGTTTTGCTAAATTAGACCTGCTGGTGGCGCTATAACAGGCCAATGTGAAAAGGGTGGCATTTCTTCCTCGGCCTAGTGGGAATGTGTGTGTGAAATTTCACGGAAATCGCAAGCTGCGTGCATAGTTTGAGGCTTTTTGTTCAAAACGGACCAATCCTGCAAACTTTGGAAGCCAACCATAGGTAATGAGGATGGAATAAGGGAAATCGGACAGATCTGTGTTGATCACATGACTATAGAGATACTGTGTACCGATTTGCATGACGTTTGAATAAAATCTGTAGGAGTAATGTAAAAAAATGGGTTTTGCACAAATCGGCCTCCTGGTGGCGCTATAACAGGCCCATGTGAAAAAATTGGGGCAGAGGTTCTGAATTGGCATCGAGGGAGTGTGTGTGCACAGTTTCGGAGCGAACGGGCCAACGGTGCCGGAGATTAGCTGGTAACACACAGACAGGACGGACACACACACGGACACACACACGGACACACGGACGGACGGACGGACGGAGGGTAAAACATACTCTCTCGCCATGCCTTCGGCCTGGCGGAGACAATAAAGCTTTATTCATATAGCACCTTTTGAAACAAAGTTACAAAGTGCTTCACAGAGATAAAATACACCATACAGTAGGAGAGCACAAAAATAGAAATACAAAAATATGAAAAAAATAATAAAAATGCAGCAATACAGTAGGACACAATGGGTAAAAGTCTTTAGGTAATAAAAGCGACTCTACATAAGTGGGTTTTCAGGAGGGATTTGCAGACTCTGCAAGCCTGATCTCTAAGGGGAGGGCATTCCAGACAGACAGGGCTCTAAAAGCGAAGGCCCGATCACCTTTAGTTTTTTAATGGGAGAATGGGATTTCGAGTAGAGCTTTGTCTGAGGACCTCAAATTGCGCTCTGGTGTATACTGTATGGCTCGGGTAGGTCGGAGATGTATGAAGGGGCCAGACCAGAGATTGCCTTAAAGGTAATTAATACAATTTTAAAATCAATTCTGAAAGTGATTGGGATGTAGGGATGCTAGAATTGGTGAAATATGATCGTACTTTCTAGTGCCGGTCAGGACCCGGGCGGCAGCATTCTGGACCAGTTGTAACCGTTGAATTGATTTGTTAGAAAGACAGGAATATAGGGAGTTACAGTAGTTTATTTTTTATTTATGGTTATTACAGGGTTTTTTTTACGGTTATTACAGTTGTAGGCTACAAGGAATATGGTGATGAAGAAACGCAGGGGTGGAAGAATTACTTACATGTTGTTCGTAAGTAAAAAAAACTAATACCACAATTTAGAAATACTCTGTTGGGGCACAGTCACACTGCACTTTTATTGTCTCCGCCAGGCCGAAAGGCATGGCGAGAGAGTATGTTTTACCCCCTGTCCGTCCGTCCGTCCGTGTGTGTGTGTGTGTGTGTCATTCTGTCTTGTCTGTGTACAGCTAATCTCTGGCACCGTTGGCTTGATCGCAGCGAAACTGTGCACACACAGTCCCTGGATGCCAAAGCCGAACCTCTGCTCCACATTTTTCACATGGGCCTTTTATAGCGCCACCAGGAGGCAAAACACATTTTTGAACAGTACTCCTACAAATTTTGGCCAAAAATCCCCCAAATCGGTACACAGTATCTCTATAGTCATTAAAAGAAACGGCTCACTTCAGATTTTTCATATTTCATCCTGACTTGGCAAAAAATGTTGACACAAAATTGTCTTTCAAAGTTTGCAGGAGTACTCTGTTTCGAACAAAATGCCTCAAATCATGAACACAGCATGCAATTTCCGTGAAATTTTGCACACACATTCCCATTAGGCCGAGGAAGAAATGCCATTTGAAAATGTTCAAATCAGCCTCATGGTGGCGCTGTAACAGGCCGATTCGTGTTTTTACGTATAACTGCACCGATCAGTGTAAAACTTTGTATGCACACTCTCTAGAGGCCAAGGACAAACCTTTGCCCTGCATTTTTCACATTTGCCTTTTATAGCGCCACCAGGAGGCAGACTTATGTAAAACACATTTTTTTGATATTAAGCCTTCATATTTGATCCAAATTTCACGCAAATCGGTATACATGATCTCTATAGTCATGTGATCAAGACGGATCTGTTTGATTTTTCATATGCCATCCTGATTGGCTAACATTGACATGTAATGTTTGCAGGAGTGGCCCGTTTTGAACAAAATGCTGCAAATCATGAATGCAGCGTCCGATGAAACTTTGAACGCACATTCACACTATGTTGAGGAACAAATGCCACCCTTTTAACATTGGCCTGTTATAGCGCCACCAGCAGGTCAAATTTAGCAAAACACATTTTTAGAACAAAATGCCTCAAATCATGCACGCAGTGTCCGATTGCCGTGCAAGGCCTAGGAATAAATGGCATCCTTTTCACATTGGCCTATTAGCGCCACCAGGAGGCCATAATAACCTACCTGACCTGGCGGAGACTTGTGCTCCGAGGAGCACTTTTTCTAGTTTTACCTATGGGGCGGAATCTGCCAATGCTTTGTCAATGCAAATGTGTGGATTCATGGTCTTCCGGATCTTTCCGCTTGTCGCGCACATCTTGCGTTTAAGCGCTCTATGCTGCTTTTCCCCCTCAGTCCAATCGGGTGAGTCGAAGGCGGACCGTCCCAAGACTCAGGAAGCGACATGGTGCTTGCGATAGAGCAACTGGTTGTAGCTGTTGTATGGGAGGGTCCTGAAAGTGAGTGACAAGTGGGTTTATTGTCTTCTCCAGGTCGAAAGGCATGGCGAGAGTATGTTTTACCCCCTGTCCGTGTGTCCGTCCGTCATTTTGTCTGTGTACAGCTAATCTTCGTCACCGCTGGCTTGATCGCAGCGAAACTGTGCACACACACTCCCTGGATGCCAGAGCAGAACCTCTGCCCCAAATATTTCACATGGGCCTTTTATAGCGCCACCAGGAGGCCGATTTGTGCAAAACACATTTTTTGACAGTACTCCTACAGATTTGGTCCAAACATCACACAAATTGGTACACAGTATACTCTATAGTCATTAAACTATGCCAAACTATGCCAAAGCAGGAAAGAGACCTGGCAACCCTGACGTAGCCCTGACGGTAAGCGTATTGCGTCACTTCCTGTATTGTCTGAGCTAGCGAGACGTGTATCGTTTAGCTGCGCAAGACGTTAACGTTGATATTATTGTATTGTTGTGATTTGAGCACACACTGCCACTGCTAACTACTACCCTATCTCTCTACTGTGTGGCGACTTTATCGCTGCTTGGGCTGATTGTCTAGCTAAGGGACTAACTTTGCCGTTGGTTGTTGGCTTTACAATTAGCCTAGCTTTAGCTTAGCGGCTACCCTGGCCTGCTGGGCGATGGCTTCTCACTCCTCCCCCCGGTTCCCTTCTCGCTCTCATCCTCGCTCCTGTGCTGAATGTCACATGCATAGTTACAGCTCCGACGCCTTTATTGAATGTGCGGATGTATGTAACAAGTGCTGTGTGCTTGCAGCGCTGGAGAGGAGGCTCTGGCGGCTAGAGGAAACTATAGCTAGCGGTGCTCACATTAGCCTAGCCTCTGCTCCCGTGCAACAGGGAACAGGGGGACATTACCAGTCACGGTCACCGATCGTGACTGATCATAGTCCCCACACGCACCCCATGACCCAAGACGGCTGGGTGACTGCTCCTGGTCGTAAGCGTAGTAGGCCTAGTAAACAAAAGCACACGGGACACCAACCACTTCACGTTTCAAACAGATTTTCCCCACTCGCTGCTACACCCGTTGAGTTTAGCAGTGAGACGTTAGCCCCACTCGGTGACACGCCCCCTCCATATGTCGCTGAGAAAACAACTCTGGTTATTGGTAGTTCTATAATGAGAAACGTGAAGTTAGTGACACCAGGGACCATAGTCAAATGCATCCCTGGGGCCAGAGCGGGCGACATCGAATCAGATTTAAAAATGCTGGCTACAAGTAAACACAAACGTTATGATACAATAGTAATCCACTGCGGTGGCAATGACACACGACTTAAGAGATCAGAGATCACAAAGATAAATATTGAGTCTGTGTGCACATACGCAAAGACAATGTCGGACTCCGTAGTTTTCTCTGGTCCCCTGCCAAATATGATTGGCGATGAGATGTACAGCCGTATGTCTTCATTCAACCGCTGGTTATCAAGGTGGTGTCCAGATAATAACGTGGGCTTTATAAACCATTGGCAAACTTTCGAGGGGAAAACTGGTCTGATGGGGAGAGACTGCATACATCCAACCTGGGATGGTGCAGCGCTCATCTCTAGAAATATAGACAAGTTTATCGACAATAAACTATGACCACCCAGAGTTGGGACCAGGAAGCAGAGTTGCAGTCTTACACGCTTCTCTGTGCTTCCACCAGAGCAGCCACCTACCCTACAAATCAGAACAATTGAAACTACTCGACCCCCTAGGCATGTGAAACCAAGGGCTCGAGGAGTTGTGCATAAAAACTTGGCACAGATCAAAATTAATGCAGTAGTGCCACAAAATAAAATAATTAAATGTGGACTCCTGAACATTAGATCCCTACGCTATAAAGGTGTATTGGTAAATGAAATCGTATCAGACAACCATCTTGATCTACTTTGTCTTACTGAAACATGGCTGGGTGAGCAAGAATACGTCCCCCTAAATACAGCCACCCCACCAAGTCACATAAATGCTCATATTCCCCGAGACACCGGCCAGATTGGAGGTGGCGTTGCAGCCATATTCAACTCAAGCTTAATAATCAGCCCCAGACCCAGGCTGACTTACAAAACGTTTGAAAGTCTGGTTCTCACTCTTTCGCACCCAAGCTGGAAATCATTACAGCCTCTATTGTTTGTTACAGTGTACCGCCCTCCTGGGGCCTACACTGAATTTCTACCTGAATTCTCAGAGTTTCTATCACGCCTAGTCCTAGACTCTGACAGAATCATTCTGGCTGCCGATATGAATATCCACGTGGATGTTGCAACCGATAGCCTCAGTAAAGCGTTTATTACATTAATTGAGTCAATTGGTTTCTCTCAGTGTGTAGATAAACCTACTCACAAGTTCAACCATACCCTCGACCTTGTTTTGGTCTATGGTATTGAAATTGAACATCTCATAGTCTTCCCATATAATGAGAACCTCTCCGACCACTATTTAATAACTTTTGATTTTACATTAATTGATTACTCACCATTGGACAAAAATGTATTTGGTAGAAATATATCTGATAGTGCTGTGGGCAAATTTAAGGAAGCAATACCATCAGCCATCAACTCAGTATATTCCAATACAATTGAAGATCTTTATACCTATAGCCCCTCTCAGGTCGACCACTTTGTTGATAATGTCACAGGCTCCCTTCAGACAACGCTTGACTCTGTTGCTCCTTTAAGAAAGAGGGTAATAAAGCAACAGAGGCTAGCCCCATGGTATAACTCTGGAACTAAAAATCTCAAGCGAACGTCACGTAAGCTTGAAAGGATATGGCGTTCAACCAAACAGAAAGAATCCTGTATAGCCTGGCAGAACAGCCTTAAAATATATAGGAAGGCTCTCTGCAATGCCAGAGCCACCTATTATTCCTCTCTAATAGAGGAAAACAAAAACAACCATAGGTTCCTTTTTGACACTCTAGCCAAATTGACAAAAAGTCATGACTCTACTGATCCGCGTATTCCTATATCCCTTAACAGCAATGATTTCATGATTTTTTTCAATGGTAAAATCAATACTATCAGAGATAGTATTGATAACCTACTACTCTCAGCCCCTACCGGACCGCCCTCCGACGTAATATCCTCAGAAGTGACTGTACGACACAGTGTATATTTGGACAGTTTCTCCCCGGTCGAGCTCTCCGAATTCACTTTAATGATCACATCTTCCAAACCAACGACCTGTCTCTTGGATCCAGTCCCAACTAAATTGCTTAAAGAGGCCATGACCCCGGTTGGTGCACCCCTACTCGATATGATCAATATGTCTCTGGTGACGGGCTACGTACCACAGTCCTTTAAGGTAGCTGTCATCAAACCCCTCCTCAAGAAGCCTACTCTCGACTCAGGCATTTTGGCTAACTATAGACCTATATCGAACCTCCCATTTCTCTCTAAAATCCTTGAGAAAGCAGTCGCCAAGCAGTTATGTGATTTTTTACATAACAACAAGCTATTTGAAGCTTTTCAGTCAGGATTCAGAGCACACCATAGCACTGAGACGGCATTGGTGAAGGTCACAAATGATCCTGATTGCATCCGATAATAACCTTCTCTCTGTACTGGTTCTGTTGGACCTCAGTGCTGCATTTGATACTATTGATCACCATATTTTGTTGCAGAGACTTGAGCATCTGGTTGGCATTAAGGGTGCTGCATTGAACTGGTTTGAGTCCTATCTGTCTGACAGATTTCAATTTGTAAACGTTAACGATACACCTTCACTACGCGAAAAGGTTAAATACGGAGTCCCACAAGGCTCTGTACTTGGACCAATACTATTCACTCTATATATGCTTCCCTTAGGTGAGATAATTAGGAAACACTCTATAAATTTCCATTGCTATGCAGATGATACACAATTATATCTATCAATGAAGCCAGATGAAACAGATCAACTGGCTAAACTTCAAGCATGTCTTATAGACATCAAGAGTTGGATGACCCGTAATTACCTACTCCTCAACTCGGACAAAACTGAAGTTATTGTACTCGGCCCTAAGCACCTCAGAGATAAATTAATCGATGAGAATTTTACCCTAGATGGTATTACCTTGACCTCCAGGGCCACTGTAAAGAATCTGGGAGTCACGTTTGACCAAGACATGTCCTTTCAGTCCCACATAAAACAAATTTCAAGAAATGCCTTTTTTCACCTGCGTAATATTGCAAAAGTTAGGCACATTCTGTCCCAAAATGATGCAGAAAAACTTGTCCACGCATTTGTTACTTCTAGGCTGGACTATTGCAACGCCTTACTATCAGGCTGCCCAAGTAAGTCCCTAAATAGCCTGCAGCTTGTCCAGAATGCCGCTGCGCGCATACTGACAGGAACCAGAAGAAGAGATCATATCACTCCTTCATTGGCCTCTTTGCACTGGCTCCCGGTTAAATACAGAATAGAGTTTAAAGTTCTCCTCCTCACATACAAGGCTCTCAATGGACAGGCACCAGTATATCTCAAAGAACTCATCGAGCCCCGTAAACCAGCCAGAACACCACTGCGTCCACAGTATGAAAAAATGCTTACGGTTCCAGTAAACCCCCAAAAAACTAGAACAGGAGGTAGAGCATTTAAGTTTCAAGCACCTCAGCTGTGGAACCTTCTCCCAGTCTCAGTCCGTAAAGCAGACACACTCTGTATATTTAAAACTAGACTAAAAACCTTTCTCTATGATAAAGCCTATAGCCGAAGTGTATAGACTCAGTCCCCCTATAGTCATCCTCTCTCCCCCACCTTCCCCTTTCTCCTCTCTCCCCTCGTCCTCTCTCTTCTCGTCCTCCCTTTGGTTGTGTGGGTTTGTGTCCCATTGGTACAATCGTAATTAACCCTGTACGGATTCACGCTCTAGTAAGGCCTGCCACTAATTCTACAACCGGGGACTCGTTCCCCGGAGTTTCTTCTACCACCCACGTCGCAGGTCCATGGACTATTACTATGGACCCCCAGCTGCGGCTCAAGACTGTGACTGCGGACCGGGCCTGGGCCTCTCCATGGAGTCTATGGACTGTTACTACGGACCCCCAGCTGCGGCTCAAGACTGTGACTGCGGACCGGACCGGGCCTCTCTCCATGGAGCACGACCTGGACACGACCGTGGACTTCTACTACACTACACTATACCGCTACACTATACTGTATATTATATTATCTTAAACATTTTTATATTATTCCATTATATACTGCATACACACTATTGCTGTACTATATTATACTATCATATGCTAGTATCTTACACTATTATATTTGCTATTATTATTATTGTTACTGCTTGCACTGTATCTCTTTCTGTCTCTCCTCTGTCTCTCCCTTTCTCTCTCTCTTCTTTCCCCCAACACGGTCGAGGCAGAAGGCCCCCGCCCTAGAGCCTAGGGTCTGCCTGACGTTTCTTCCTGTTGAATTAAGAGGGAGTTTTTCGTTGCCACTGTCGCAAAATTGCTTGCTCAGGGTGGGATGTTGGGTCTCTTCTCTACATGTAAAGTGTCTTGAGACAACTTGTTGTGATTTGACACTTTAATAAAATTGAATTGAATTGAATTAAACTAAATGGGTCCTTCAGATTTTTCATATTCCTTCCTGATTGGCTAAAAATGGCTTCCAAAGTTTGTAGGACTGCTCCGTTTTGAACAAAATGCCTGAAATTATGAACACAGCATGCAATTTCCGTGGAATTGTGCACGTACATTACCACTACGCCGAGGAAGAAATTCCACTTAATCTTTTACAAATCAGCCTCATGGTGGCGCTATATCAGGTCGATTTGTGTTCTTACCTATAACTGCACCGATCTGTGTAAAACTTTGTATGCGCACTCCCTAGAGGCCAAGGAAAAACCTTTGCCCTGCATTTTTCACATTTGCATTTTATAGTGCCACCAGGAGGCCGACTTATGTAAAACACATTTTTGGATATTACTCCTTCAGATTTTATCCACATTTCACACAAATCGGTACACATGATCTCTATAGTCATGTCATCAAGACGAATCTGCTTAAAAATGTGGTAAAACTTTGTATGCACATTCGCACTACGCTGAGGAACAAATGCCACCCGTTAAACATTGCTCTATTATAGCGCCACCAGGAGGCCGATTTTAGGAAAAGACATTTTTTGATATTACTCTTTCAGATTGTATCCAAATGTCCAACACATTCTCACTCCCAACTAGTCACTTAATGAAGAACCGTCAGTAGCCCCTAAACGTCCGATTATGAAGGTCCTGGTTCCCCTAAAAGTCCGATTTTGCAGTCCTGGTTATTTCTCCCTAATGCCCTAAAAAGTCCAAACGGGACTATGTCGTTTGCGCATGCGCAAATGAACGTTCAACATAGTGCGGTGGGTGTGGTGGATTGCTCCATTTACAACGCTAACGTCCAGGTCATAAACGATCAGATTTCAAATATGAAGTGCTTAACTAAAGGCCACGGATGTTATAATTGTGTACGTTCCAGCTTGAGTACCCATATCTTCCGTATTGTTCAATAAAAAGCCTTTTAATCCGATCGACGGCCATTTTCTCCGTCTTTTCATCAGCTTTCAACTATGCGATCCTATCGGTTGGGAGGTGTATTGCACATTATAACTCTATGCGAAAATGGCCGACGATCGGATTAAAATGCTTTTTATCCAACAATACGGAAGATATGGGTACTCATGCTGAAACGTCGGCATGTATAACATCCTGGGCATTTAGGTAAGCACTTCATATTGGAAATCTGAACGTTTGTGTAGACGTTACAGTTGTAAATTGAGCAATTCATCACACCAGGTTGAAGAATGTCCATGACCGTCATCTTTCAGGCCTACCGCTGATAACCATTAGCACATTGGTTCTCAAAGTGGGGTCCGGGGACCCCCAGGGGTACTTGAGGGGGTTCCAGGGGGTCCCCAGCTAAATGATGGACAGGGACCAAATGGACCCTTATGGGTCTGTAACTCTGAGAGTGTACAAATGTAACCAAATGGACCCTAACAGGTCCATTTGGTTCCATTTGTACACTCTCAGAGTTAAATTAACATTGATTTTACAATATGAATGTGGGTCCCAGAGACCTACATGCCATTAAATGGGGGTCCGTAGCCTAATGCATGTCAAACTGGGGGTCCTTGAAATTAAAATGGTTGAAATCACTGCTAGAGAGCCGTAAAAATCTTCTCTTATGGGGGTCCCTGGCTTATCTTTTGAAATGGGGGTCCGCGGTCTAATAAGTGTCTATTTTGGGGTCCTTGGCACGAAAAAGTTTGAGAACCATTGCATTAGCACATGAAGTCAATTCATTGTTTAATTTCAAATAAGTTTAATTTCACTTATATCACTTCATTCTGTTGATGTTTCTATTTTACTGCTACAGCAATTCATCACAAGGCTTTTTCTTTACTATTTAGCATAAATATAGTCCTGGTTATTTCTCCCTGGTTATTTGCCCCCCCCTCCCCCTTTTTTGTACATACTTTTTATTTTATTTTGATCATGTTTTGTTTTGTATATATTTCATTATTTTCTCATGACCTTTTTTGTACATAATGGTATATATTTTTTTTCCCCTCTGTATTCTTATGTTGATTTTTGAACTGTTTGGTTGCTACTATATATGTCTATGAAATTAATTCAAGGACCCCAATGGAAACAAGCCCGCAAGGACTTTTTTGGCCGGACCTTTTAGACAAAAGCATTATAAATGTAACTGTGTTGTTTTACATTCTTTTGCCTAATAAAAATTTCAATCAATCAATTCAATCAATCAATCCCTAACGCCCTAAAAAGTCCAAACGGGACTATGTGGTTTGCGCATGTGCAAAGGAACGTTCAACATGGTGTGGTGGGTGTGGTGGGGATTGCTCCATTTACAACGCTAACGTCCAGGTCATAAACGATCAGATTTCAAATATGAAGTGCTTAACTAAAGGCCATGGATGTTAAAATGGTGTACGTTCCAGCTTGAGTACCCATATCTTCAGTATTGTTCAATAAAAAGCCTTTTAATCCGATCGACGGCCATTTTCTCCGTCTTTTCATCAGCTTTCAACTATGCGATCCTATCGGTTGGGAGGTGTATTGCACATTATAACTCTATACAAAAATGGCAGCCAATCGGATTAAAATACTTTTTATTGAACAACACGGAATATACGGGTATTTTTGAGGGATCGTACATAATTTTAACGTCCGTGGCCATGGGGTAAGCACTTTATAGTTGAAATCTAGACGTTTATGTAGATGTACGGGCCGTAAATGGAAAAAGTGCAAACATCAGGTTGAAGTGTCATGATATGAAATCTATCTATCTACATTGGACTGACACAACGTGAGCTAAGAGACGTGGTTTAAATGCAACATAACACACATCACCACCCAAACAAACCTGGAAATATTCTGTGCATTTTCATATTTTGTTGATCATTTTTCGATAAGTGTTTGTTGAGAACGAGAGATTTGTTTAACTTTTCCAACCCCGTGACGTCACGTCAGATTACTTCCGCATTCCGCGTGTTCGTACTCATGTCTCTGTCAGTGTCAATAAAGATCTGACAAAACAAATGTTTTATGATCTATCTAAACGTTCAAATGTTTTAAAAAGGTGCTGACCCTATGGCCACGGATGTTACAATTATGTGCGGGCCCTTAAAAGTACCCGTATCTTCCGTATTGTTTAATAAAAAGCATTTTAATCTGATTGGTGGCCATTTTATCAGAGAGTTGTAATGTTGCGTGAGTGCAGTACACCTTTCAACCCATAGGGTCAGGTGAAAACATATGGAGAAAATGGCCAGCAATTGGATTAAAAGGCTTTTTATTGAACATTACAAAAGATAAAGGTACTTTTGAGAACCCATACATGATTTTAACATCTGTGGCCATGAGTTAATCATTTTATATTTAAAGTGTGAAGAGTTATGTTGATGTACAGGCTGTAAATGCAGAAGTGCAAACACCAGGTTAAAGTTTCGCCATGACTGCCATAATGTATTATGGTTTCCAAGTGCTATACTGCCACCGGACATAAACATTAAAACAGATCAAATAATTAAAATCTTTTTTTATTGTTTTTTAACACCCTCCCTCACTAATTGGATGACGCTGAGTCGAATCGTGGGTTACATCAATAGTCTACAATTTTTCAATTAGAAGTTATAGATTTTTGAAATATAAAGTTAAGCTTTTCTCACATTTTTCAAAAATATTTTTTTTTTAATTAAAAAACACATTTTCAGACTCAGAAAAGGACGTTGAATTGAATGGGATAGGTCTCGATTTTTTTTAACTTTTGGGAAAGTGGTTTAAACAAGCGTTAAATTGTCATAAACGTGAGGCTTTTTTCACAAAAATATTTTTTTTATTTTTTTATTTTTTCGACCCTTCCAACCGCTTACTGAGATGATTTCGAGTCGAATGGTAGGTTACATCAATAGTCTAGAATTCTTTAATAAGAAGTTATCGATTTTTGAAATAGTTCAAGGTTTAGCTTTTCTCACATTTTTTTTTAAAATATTTTTTTTTATATTAAAAAACACCTTTTCAGACTCAAAAAAGGACGCTGAATCGAATGGGATAGGTCTCGATTTTTGTAAACTTTGGGAAAGTGGTTTTGTCAAACATTGATTTGTACGTGCGGTATCGAGCACCTAATCTGTGATAAATCAATGGAGATATTTTTTAAAAATCTGAAACTTCTCTCCATCCATGTTGAGAGTAAGCCGGATTTATTGGAACCAATCCTGATTTTTTCTGACACTGATAAGTTCAAAAGTTCACCGAAAAGACTGCAAAGGTCGACGCGGCCGAAACAATTGCATTTGTTTTAATATCTCAAATACGATAAGGACTTATAGTCCAATGTTTGGATATGTTGTTCAACTTGCCAAGACGCACGCATGGATATCTTGTTTGTCCCTAACCGACATTTTTACCAATTTCTGAATTTGGCTCTCAGTATGGGTGAACGTTCTACGACTCCATGTACCTTATGTCATTGTCAGAAGCAAACGTTAGAAGTGTCGTAGCGGGACAATTAAGACATCCATACGTGCGTCTCGGCGAGCTGTACAACATATCCGAACGACGGATTCTAAAAACGTATCGTTAAGGAGATATGTCGTGTTATTTTGCGAAATAAGTTGAGATTAGTCCCCAGCCATTTAAGGAGAACGGTAAGGCCGTGTGCGAGAAGAGTTATACGAGCACGTTCGGGGTGGCGCGCTGATGCATATACTGGTGTCCGATTTTGTTTTTACTATTTTTGAACAGTTTTTCGCTGTTATCTCAGCCACTAGGGGGCGAAAACACAATCGGACAACGGATTCCGTATCTGTTAATCAGCCCAAACGCGCCAATATAAGTTCCCTCACACGAGGACATGTGGTTGCGAAAGCTAGGGTTACGCGCTTTCTCGATTAACTTGGCCACTAGGGGGCGAAAACACGATCGGACAATGGATTATTTATCAGCTCTTCAGCGCGAACGCGCCAATATAAGTTTCCTCTCACACGGACATGTGGTTGCGAAAGCTAGGGTTACGTGCTTTGTTGATTAACTTGGCCACTAGGGGGCGAGAACACGATCGGACAATGGATTATTTATCAGCTCTTCAGCACGAACGCGCCAATATAAATTTCCTCTCGCACAGACATGTGGTTCTGAAAATTAGGGTTACGGTCCTTCTAGAATAACTTGGCCACTAGGGGGCGCCGAATCGGACAATGGATTATTTATCAGCTCTTCAGCTCAAACGCGCCAATATAACTTTCCTCACACATGTTATTATTATTATTATTATTATTATTATTACCCTTATTATTATTATTACCCTTATTATTATTATTATTATTATTATTCCAGTGTGTTACTGCTCTATACATTACATTATTATTCCAGTGTGTTACTGCTCTACATTCAATTATTACCCTTATTATTATTATTATTACCCTTATTATTTCAGTGTGTTACTGCTCTATAATTACATTATTATTATTATTATTATTATTATTATTATGATTATTATTACCCTTATTATTATTATTATTATTATTGGAATACAATACACACGGGGTGCCTTAAATATTATAAAATGAATTACAAAAGCGATATCAGCGTTGCATCATTTCGTTTAAAGTACTGAGAATTGGGAAATACTCCAGTAAAGTAAAAATACCTCAAAATTGTACTTAAGTACAGTACTTGAGTAAATGTACTTAGTTACTTTACACCAACGCCCTATAGAACCACAAACAGCAATTATTTGATCTGTTTTAATGTTGTAATGTTTATGTCCGGTGGCAGTATAGCACTTGGAAACCATAATACATTATGGCAGTCATGGCGAAACTTTAACCTGGTGTTTGCACTTCTGCATTTACAGCCTGTACATCAACATAACTCTTCACACTTTAAATATAAAATGATTAACTCATGGCCACAGATGTTAAAATCATGTATGGGTTCTCAAAAGTACCTTTATCTTTTGTAATGTTCAATAAAAAGCCTTTTAATCCAATTGCTGGCCATTTTCTCCATATGTTTTCACCTGACCCTATGGGTTGAAAGGTGTACTGCACTCACGCAACATTACAACTCTCTGATAAAATGGCCACCAATCAGATTAAAATGCTTTTTATTAAACAATACGGAAGATACGGGTACTTTTAAGGGCCCGCACATAATTGTAACATCCGTGGCCATAGGGTCAGCACCTTTTTAAAACATTTGAACGTTTAAATAGATCATAAAACATTTGTTTTGTCAGATCTTTATTGACACTGACAGAGACATGAGTACGAACACGCGGAATGCGGAAGTAATCTGACGTGACGTCACGGGGTTGGAAAAGTTAAACAAATCTCTCGTTCTCAACAAACACTTATCGAAAAATGATCAACAAAATATGAAAATGCACAGAATATTTCCAGGTTTGTTTGGGTGGTGATGTGTGTTATGTTGCATTTAAACCACGTCTCTTAGCTCACGTTGTGTCAGTCCAATGTAGATAGATAGATTTCATATCATGACACTTCAACCTGATGTTTGCACTTTTTCCATTTACGGCCCGTACATCTACATAAACGTCTAGATTTCAACTATAAAGTGCTTACCCCATGGCCACGGACGTTAAAATTATGTACGATCCCTCAAAAATACCCATATATTCCGTGTTGTTCAATAAAAAGCATTTTAATCCGATTGGCTGCCATTTTCGTATAGAGTTATAATGTGCAATACACCTCCCAACCGATAGGATCGCATAGTTGAAAGCTGATGAAAAGACGGAGAAAATGGCCGTCGATCGGATTAAAAGGCTTTTTATTGAACAATACTGAAGATATGGGTACTCAAGCTGGAACGCACACCATTTTAACATCCATGGCCTTTAGTTAAGCACTTCATATTTGAAATCTGATCGTTTATGACCTGGACGTTAGCGTTGTAAATGGAGCAATCCCCACCACACCCACCACACAATGTTGAACGTTCCTTTGCACATGCGCAAACCACATAGTCCCGTTTGGACTTTTTAGGGCGTTAGGGATTGATTGATTGAATTGATTGATTGAAATTTTTATTAGGCAAAAGAATGTAAAACAACACAGTTACATTTATAATGCTTTTGTCAAAAAGGTCCGGCCAAAAAAGTCCTTGCGGGCTTGTTTCCATTGGGGTCCTTGAATTAATTTCATAGACATATATAGCAACCAAACAGTTCAAAAATCAACATAAGAATACAGAGGGGGAAAAAAAATATATACCATTATGTACAAAAAAGGTCATGAGAAAATAATGAAATATATACAAAACAAAACATGATCAAAATAAAATAAAAAGTATGTACAAAAAAGGGGGAGGGGGGGGCAAATAACCAGGGAGAAATAACCAGGACTATATTTATGCTAAATAGTAAAGAAAAAGCCTTGTGATGAATTGCTGTAGCAGTAAAATAGAAACATCAACAGAATGAAGTGGTATAAGTGAAATTAAACTTATTTGAAATTAAACAATGAATTGACTTCATGTGCTAATGCAATGGTTCTCAAACTTTTTCGTGCCAAGGACCCCCAAATAGACACTTATTAGACCACGGACCCCCATTTCAAAAGATAAGCCAGGGACCCCCATAAGAGAAGATTTTTACGGCTCTCTAGCAGTGATTTCAACCATTTTAATTTCAAGGACCCCCAGTTTGACATGCATTAGGCTACGGACCCCCATTTAATGGCATGTAGGTCTCTGGGACCCACATTCATATTGTAAAATCAATGTTAATTTAACTCTGAGAGTGTACAAATGGAACCAAATGGACCTGTTAGGGTCCATTTGGTTACATTTGTACACTCTCAGAGTTACAGACCCATAAGGGTCCATTTGGTCCCTGTCCATCATTTAGCTGGGGACCCCCTGGAACCCCCTCAAGTACCCCTGGGGGTCCCCGGACCCCACTTTGAGAACCAATGTGCTAATGGTTATCAGCGGTAGGCCTGAAAGATGACGGTCATGGACATTCTTCAACCTGGTGTGATGAATTGCTCAATTTACAACTGTAACGTCTACACAAACGTTCAGATTTCAAATATGAAGTGCTTACCTAAATGCCCAGGATGTTATACATGCCGACGTTTCAGCATGAGTACCCATATCTTCCGTATTGTTGGATAAAAAGCATTTTAATCCGATCGTCGGCCATTTTCGCATAGAGTTATAATGTGCAATACACCTCCCAACCGATAGGATCGCATAGTTGAAAGCTGATGAAAAGACGGAGAAAATGGCCGTCGATCGGATTAAAAGGCTTTTTATTGAACAATACGGAAGATATGGGTACTCAAGCTGGAACGTACACAATTATAACATCCGTGGCCTTTAGTTAAGCACTTCATATTTGAAATCTGATCGTTTATGACCTGGACGTTAGCGTTGTAAATGGAACAATCCACCACACCCACCGCACTATGTTGAACGTTCATTTGCGCATGCGCAAACGACATAGTCCCGTTTGGACTTTTTAGGGCGTTAGGGAGAAATAACCAGGACTGCAAAATCGGACTTTTAGGGGAACCAGGACCTTCACAATCGGACGTTTAGGGGCTACTGACGGTTCTTCATTAAGTGACTAGTTGGGAGTGAGAATGTGTTGAAATGTCACACTAATCGGTGCACATGATCTCTATAGTCAAGTGATCAAGCAGGATCTGTTTGATTTTTCATATTCCATCCTGTTTGGCTAAGATTGACGTCTAAAGTTTGCAGGAGTGGCCCGTTTTTAACAAAATGCCGCAAATCATAAAGTGATCATGACGGATCCGTCCGATTTTTCACATTCCAGCCTGATTGGCGCATTCCGAGTTTAACAGCGGCTAACCATGTTTTGGTGGGACCGCGCCCTTACAAATAAAAGTCCAGTATTCAAAATGTACTTGAGTAAAAGTATCAAAGTATTCACATTAAAATATACTGAAGTACTGAAAGTAAAAGTACTCATTTTGCAGAATGTCCCATATCACAAGTTTCCAAATGTATAAAAATGCTTTGAAAATAGCAGATCTACAAGCTCAACGCGCCGCGTTCTAACTTGATCTTCCATCATAGAATCAAGTGGGCTTATAACCAAAACGATCCATGTTCCGTGGGAGAAATATTGTTAGTGTTCCGTGGAGAAATGTTGTTAGTGGGAATAAAAACATAGGGGCACCAGCGGAAGAGGAGGGCTGAGGGCAGACCAAACGGGTCTATTTCCTGTACAGTCCCACATGGAAAGAATCTATATGTTCCATATATGCAACTATATGTAACCTATATGCTACATATAAGGATCATATATGCGCATATATGTGCATATATACCACATATATGCCTGGTATAAGCTCCATATAGGCTGCATATATCTCACATATAGGTCAAAATCAGGTGCATATATGTGCATATACAGGGTATATAGGTCTCCTATATAGCTTGTTTATACCCTCATATAGGTCATATATGTTGATAATACAAGCCATATAGGTCTCCTATATAGCTTCTTTATCCATATATAGGCTCTATATGTTCATAATACAGGACATATAAGTCTCCTATTATAGCTTCTTAATATGTACCCAGAGGAAAGCATAATCCAAGTTTGAGCTCTCATCTCGTGCATGTCCCGTTGCAGGCCAGCACAGTTGCCTGGGGGGCTAAGCCCCCAACCTAGTAGAGACCTAGCGACGCGTCTGCTATCTATCTATCTATCTATCTATCTATCTACACTGTAACACATTTCTGTAATTTCTACAGTAAAAATGTACAGTAACTTATTGTTCTGTCATTTTACAATGTTTAACTGTATTTTGCAATGCATCATGGAAAACAAATCATTACAGAAACTTACTGCATTTTTACACAGTAACATAATGTAGAAATTACAGTCAGGTTATAATCTAACTGTAGAAGTTAGTTTTACAGTAATGTAAAGTATACATAATAATGATAATAATAATAATAATAATAATAATAATAATAATAATAATAATAATAATAATAATAATAATAATAATACATTTTATTTATAATGCACTTTACATTTTTGGAAATAACAAAGTGCTACAGGGTTTAAAAACAAAAGGCACAACAATTTAACAAATGTTTTACATGATGTGAACATCATCATCATTATCAGTTATTTTTATTGTTATTAATTTTATCCTTCAACTTCTTGTTTATGCCCCAAAATGACTGCTATACAGGTTTTCTTGCAATTTCTAGCAATTATAGAAATATTAGACCTTAATTGTCAAATGTTTAAGAATGTTCTAATCATGTATACTTTGTTTTGAAACATTTTCCAAATATTTCATTTTTTAACATTTTGGACAAAATTGCCAATTTTACATTGAGGTGTGCAGATGTCCGAGTGCCCACCTATCCTGTTACTTCACTGGTTCTCAACCTTTTCAGGCCACGACCCCCCAAAATAATCATATTTGAACTGGGGACCCCCAACCCTGATATGCACTTGTAATGTAGGAGTTGAGGCATTTAATTTGACTCCGTTCCACAGATCAATATTTTGAAAATAGCCGATCTACAAGCTCACATGCAACGCCTTGAGTCGATGGGCTGTTGCCTCTTTCTTATATTATTTGACAATTTGACCAACGTTTGACCATTTTTTTGGGTATAGTTTGTTGATTACTTTTGATGCAGTAATTCTTTTTTTTAGGTATTAAAAGGGTTACTTGTCACTTCACTGTCACTGCCACCTACAGATCCCCCCAATCATGTGGGGATCCCCCTGCGGGGTCCCGACCCACAGGTTGAGAACCTGACCAGACCTACAGTTACGTCACGCAGCTGCTGAAGGCGGAGCTTATCAGTTTGAAGTTGAACCGGGGAGCGCGAGAAACGGAACTAACTAACCGTCGGCTAAGCGAACATTTATTTACAAACCAGTTGCTTCCGTGCTACTCTACCATATAACAGGTAAGTTTAATTAGTTTATGGAATTAAAGTGTTATCCAACTTGTTAGTATCGTAAACGGTGTGCAGTTGTCGTGTATTAGCTATGGATCACACGACGCTCGTCCGTCACGAGCGTCACGGCCGAACTTCAACCTGTGTTTTGCACTTTCTCCATTTACAACCTGTACATCTGCATAAACGTTCAGATTTTAAATATAAAGTGCTTACTCTATGGTCACGGATGTTACAAGTCTACTCGGGCACTCAGCAATACCCGTATCGTCTGTATTGTTCAATAAAAAGCATTTAAATTCGATCGATGGCCATTTTCTCCGTATTTCTGTACGCTTTCAACTACTTGACCCTATCGGTTGGGAGGAGTACTGCACTCTGTTACATTATAACTCTATGACAAAATGGCCACCGATTGGATTAAAATGCTTTTTTTTTAACAATCCGGAATATACGGGTACTTACACCGACCCAAAGTGAATTGTAACATCCGTGGCCATGGGGTAAGCACTTTATATTTGAAATCTGAACGTTAATGTAGATGTAGGGCTTTACATGGAGAACGTGCAAACACCAGGTTGAAGTTTCGTCATGACTGTCATAATACAGGGGGTTATACAGACTCGCTCTGGTTCTAAAGCGTCTATTTGTTTCGTCGTAAGACTGTGTTGCATGCCCAAACATCACTGATCTACAAGCTCACAGCGACGCATTGTGAGCTTTTAGATCAGTTTTTTTGGGGTGGGGCGTGCAACACAGTCTTAGACATGGCATTAGCATATTAATTTCCATGTGGTGCATGATGTCATTGTTTATTTCAGGTATAAATCAGACCACATCAGTGAGAGCTAATGGTTGGCCTCGTTTGTTTTGACTGAAATTCATTATTATTATTATTATTATTATTATTAATATTATTATTATATCTATGAATTTTGTTTTGAACCTACAGTACAAAGTAAAATCATTTCATTTAGGGAAAGAGAGTACAAATGGTATGGATCCTTAAGACCAGGGGTCTTCAACGTTTTCAGGCCATGGACCCCCTAGCTGAGAGAGAGATGAAGCAGGGACCCCCTCTATATTGTATAAAATTGTGTTTCAGATTCAACTTTTTTTCTTTACTTGGTCTGCTCTTTTTCCCTCTTTGCCAAAAAAAATAGCAGATCTACAAGCTCACAACAAGGCGTTGTGAGCTTGTAGATCTGCTATTTTTGGCTAAAGTTCTCCTCAGAAAAGGGATGCTAAGGTTCAAGTGGTTAAGGTAAAATAAATAATCATATCACACAAAGATTTGGCGGACCCCCTGTAGTGATTCTGAGGACCCCCTTGGGGTCCCGGACCCCCTGTTGAAGACCCCTGCTTAAGACAGTTAAATTAACACTGAGTTTAGTCTGCACACTTTTTACTGTTTTTTTACTGTTTTAAAGCATTGCAAATACGGATACTATATGGAGGTCATGTTTTAGTTTAACAGTCTATTGTTATGTGGAAAGCAACAGACAAACACTGTTAACATGCAAACCATATATGTCAAATTATCTTTAGGTGAAGTTCTCACAGCTACACAATGGATGCTGAGCATTGAGGTCGGTCGTTGTGGCTCCACAGATCAACTTCCTGGCTGGAATGGCAGCTTTTCCAGTTATTACAACTTTGGTGTACCAGGAGGAGCACGCCTGTTACACACTGGAATTCATTCAAAGGTAACTTTCTGCTTTAAGTAGAACCATCATGTGTAACTCGAATGATGTGCTCTCTTGTAGAACGGCTGTGAGTGCACCTTTTCCATTTGTGTTTTGTGATTTCAGATGTTTCGTTGGGATCAACCCATTGGCGGTGGCACCAAACAACAAAGCTGCTCAGCCAGAAAAGTGGGTTTGTCCTCCTGTCTCCTCCCTCCTGAAGCAATTGATGGACTTTGATTGGCTTTGAGTGTAAGTTATGTGCAAAACATTTGGACCATTCTCTTCCCCACTATATGAATGACATTGTCATGGTCATATTTTAGTAAAGTTTTATTACTTATTTAGTTTTTTTTAGATCCCTATCTCAGGCTCTGATTTTAGGAGTTGTTCAGAAGTAAAGAAGTGGTCAGAACACTGTCTTAAGGGGTTTTCTATCTAAAATCCACAATGCATTGCATAAAGGCATAGCTATTTTTTAAAGATCTTTGACAGACTACAAACTAAGGTTACTTTTCTATGTCTCTGCAACCTTGTGATACCTTTTACCCCGATCTACAGCCATACCCTCCAGCCTCTTCTACACAGGCCTGCTGACCTGTTGATGAGGTATGTTTTCTTTAGATTTAACCCATTTAGACCTACAAGCTCATAGCACAGCACTCGGTGCTGCGCTATGAGCTTGTATAGTAGCCTATAGTTTTGATGATTTTTGACCAAGTACAATTAAGGGCCTTTTCTCTTTTCTGCACAGCCGTATGCAGCTACATATATGGACTTGGATCAGTGGAACCAAGAAACACCCAGTGTACTGCAACCTCCATCTCCGTCCAGTGATGCTCCAGTAGAAGGTGTGGTTCCTCAGCTAAGTGTCAGCAGACTTGCACTGTTGTCCTTCAAATTCAGGATTCATAGATGAGTTTTGCATTCTACTTTTTTTTTTTTTACTTTTCTTTACAGTTTTTGACGTGCTTTCAATCTTTCTAGGTCAACCAAATCCATCTGACCAGAGCATACCAGAGGGTCAAGGGTGGCAGCCTTGCGACTCTTGTCGGTCTGAGGTGGAGAAGCTCCAGCTCCAGTTGAGGAGGATAACCACTGTGCTCTCCAGTATCAGTAAGTTTTATTGCCTGTAATGTTGCAGTTTTCAGTTGTCTGCTAATTTCTTTGTCTCACTTGAAACTTTACTTTATCCTGTACCTCTTTTGTGAGTTCTCTGACATGACTGGAAAACTTTGGTATCCCAAAATAAAACTGTTTTCTGTTTACTGGGAAATCGACCCCTGCTACTGAACAAATACTCATCAATGACTGCTATCAGAATATACTGTAGAGCTATATAGAACAGTACTCAATCTTATTGTTTTACAAATACACTCAGTAGACTCTGATTTTTTTGTCTTTGTTCTAGGCTCTGAGCAACTAGACGCACTGAAGGGCTTTATCACCCTGGTCGGTGACCTAGAGTCTGGAGTGTCCAGTCTCGGGCAGCAGGAGCTATATCCAGGTATGGATGTATTCGTTTGCCATACATTTCACACTGAACCTGACGTTCTTGGTAGCGAGTGATCCGTGTTGTGAGCTGCAACTAGATAGTGAAGTTTTCAGAAGGTCACAGTTGTCTGTTTTCATGGTGCACTGAGCGCAGAAAGGGGTCAATGTAGCTGAGCCTTACAAGTGCAAAACTGATGTCTTAAAATGCAGTTTGTTAATTGCTCGCTCTCTATTCACAGGCTGTGGACAGTTGATTTCCTCTGTGCAGCTGGCAGCCATACACCAGCGTGCCAGGAAGGACTGCAAGAGGCTATTCCACGCGTTGTTCGAGGTGTTCTTAACCCATGAGGAGTGCCGCAATGCCGTCGTATACGGAAAGCATGGTGTCATCCCAGAGGGGAAGAACAAACTGGATGAGGCGAAGAGGGATGCACTGTTCAGTAAGTATTTGTCACACCACTAGTTCCTCAGAGTAGTGTTATAGATGGCCAGTCAGTGGAGTTGGTAACCACTTATAGATATCTTGGGACCATAATCGACAATCGTCTGAAATTCGATTCCAATACTGAAATTGTTTGCAAGAAAGGCCAGCAGTGCCTTTTCTGTTTAAGGAAGTTAGCCAGGTTTCAGGTAAACAAATCAATGATATAGAGCCTTCATTGAATCTGTCATCTACTTTTCTGCCATTTGCTGGTATGGTAATCTAGGTATTAGACAGAAAAATGCCCTTAAAGGAGAATTCCATACTAAAAGGCTTTCTTACCTTTCTTTGTAGTTGTTAAGTACACACCAAAGAGGTCCAGGTGTTATTTTGTGCAAAAGCTCCTTATTGGCTATTTCCCCTACCATGAGCCCTAAATGAATTGCATTGAATGGGGCTATGGGGTGTTGTGCTAATTCGCTTATTTCTTTTGCTCAAAATTATTATTATTTTTGTATATATTCTCTTTTCATAATGTAAATAATATCCCAAGCGGCACACTTTACTACTTATTTCGATGGAAATAAGCGAATTAGCACAACACCCCATAGCCCCATTCAATTCCCATTCCATTCAATGCAATTCATTGAGGGCCTATGGTAGGGGAAATGGGCAATAAGGAGTTTTTGCACAAAAAAACACCTGGACCTCTTTGGAGGGGACGTAATCTCTCAAGAACAGATTCCGACCTGCGGTGGAATCTGTCGGAGCGGTTCGTCCTAACCAGTGCGCATTGGATACAAGTGGGCGTGCCTTCAGATCAGGAAGTGGGCCGCGCTTTACCCAATCAAATGTAGTGGGCGGGATTCACGTGTCCATCCACCATGATCCACCCTCCCCCCCTCGAAACTAGCCGAAACTAATTTAACAATAGCGTCCTCGGAGCGGACAAAACCACGGAAAGATATTCACATTTTAAATTACTCTTTCATCATAGAAACAAGTGGGCTTATAACCAAAACCATCCATGTTCTCTGGGAGAAGTGGTGTTAGTGTTCCGTGTAGAAATATTGTTAGTGGGAATGAAAACATGGTCGCACCAACCGGAAGTGATGCGCTATAGGCAGACATGAAACCGGTGTTTCCCTGCGCTCTAGTCTAACATTATACTCCTGCCAGACTCCACAGAATATCAGAAAAGCAGAGGTCGCTGTTTTTCATTTTCTGTGGGGTCTGGCTACGCGAGACTAGAGGGGACGTAACAACTACAAAGAAAGGTAAGAAAGCATTCTAGCATGGACTTCTCCTTTAAGGGGGCTAGAAAGATTGTGGGGGGTATCTTGTGACAATGTATACACATGTCTGTCTTACTGTATTGTGTTTTTAGGGCTTTTATTATCTGCTGTAAAAGGCCCAGCTTGGGACATATAAATATACTTGATCCTTGGCAAATCTTGGTTTTGTAAATTATATTCTCAATTTATGATGTCACCAATACATTATCATTGGGCAATTTGGCTGCCTTTGTGCAGTAAAGAAATGCAGGTTCCAACATGTTGCGCTGGTGGGACGTACAGTACACTCTGAACCAGGTTGGCCTCATTTGTGGCTATGCTGTGCTCAGTCTGTAGAGAGTCATATAGTCTTTAAATGTATATATTTAACCGGGGGAAACCCATGTTGACTGACTTGTGTCATGTCATCTTCTCTGTCTGCAGACTACGTCTTGCGGTGTTCCTCTCTGGCATCATGGACCAATGTTTTCACTGCAGAGGGCTTGAAGAAAGCCATGACCAATAAGTGCCGAAGCCGTGCTGCAAAGGACTAGGTATTCCCCAGTGTTTTTGGCAGCAGATTTTTGTCCACTAGTCCCTTCCTAACATTTTAGTCTAGTTATTTGTTGACGAAATTGTCAGTACATTTAGTCGTCATAGCTTTTATTTAGTTTGTCAGTGGAAAAAGGTAGAACATTTTTCGTCTTAATTTTAGTCGACGAACAACACTATGTTAAAAAAAAATGCACTGTTTTGGTTGTGGCCATTTGTTTATTACACATGCAAAATGTTAAACATGATGCACTTTTGCACTTAAAGGACCACTTTTCAACCGGCTTTCATAAAATTGGTCCTCACTAATGTTCATGATAAAATACTACCCTTTTTTTCCTACTCGGTCTGTCTCAGGAGGGCTGTGGGCAGTTCAGAAACCTGTCCACCAGTGACATCATCAATGTTGAATTCAAGCTAATAGAAACTGTAACTTACTATTCATAATAATATTTGTGAAAAGTTGCAATGCAATAATGGAAGCCATCGTTTTCACGATAATACAAATCTAAATGTGTTTTAAAAATATCTTGTTTAATAAAAAAAAACGGCCAAACGATGATGTCACTGGTGGATGGGTTTCTGAACTACCCACAGCCCTCCTATGAGACACAGAGTAGAAAAAAATGGTTATATTTTATCATGAACATTAGTGAGTACTAATTGTATGAAAAGTGGTGAAGTGGTCCTTTCAACTTTTATGTAAATTTTGATGCCAATACATTTTTGTTTTTTTATATACTGTTAAAGCTGCCTGCTATGTTTGTTCATTAATAAAACATCAATGATGAGTAACTAACTTCTGTCTGTCTATTCTCTTGGGTCTGTGTCCTTCCTGGGTTTTGGCATTTCCAAAAGCCTGGCAGGGGAAAAGGAGTGTTAACCATGTCCCGGAGCTTAATTTGATTTAAATTTTATATATATTTTTTTTATCCAGCTGTTTGCCACTTTAAAAGCCATAATGTTTCATGTTTGCATATTATAACTTGTTTAAATAAAGTGTTAAAGTTCTACATTTGGGTTTCTATTGGATTTGATTAATGTGTACATGTAAAACAAACTTATCACCTATTTCACCTATTTTATAGGTGATATAGGTATCATATAATTATGTTTCATTGCATATATGTAGATATAGGTACATACAGGTCATATATGTACCTATATGTTACATACAGGTCATATGTACCTATATGTTACATACATAAAATTGGCACCTTTCCTATATGTATATGCACATATATGTACATATATGCACATATATATATACATATATGCACATATATGTACATATATGTACATATACATATAGGAAAGGTGCCAATTTTATGTATGCGGCCCTATATTACAAACATATATGACGCATATAGGTTCTTTCCATGTGGGGTACCCACGTTCTATTTATGAGCTCCCCCTAGCCCTGGTCCAGAGCGTTAGTGAGTTCTCTCTAACGCCCTGCCAGGCGCTAGGCTCAGCTCATAGACAAGGAATTCCACTACCCTGCAAGGACTCCAACTGTAGTAAAAATAAACAAAACCACTTCGCTACTCGGCTGCCTGCCCAACTAAAATCTCGCCTCCCCTAGAAAATAATGTAAAAGACTGACTGAAAAACAGGCAGTGAAAAAAATCCAAACAGAATAGTGTCCGTCTGGTCATTAGCCCGCCAGGCAGCCGATCACTAGGTCACCGTATCCATTCAGCAGAGCGACCCTCGACTATAGTGATGCAAATGTATGTCAATTGTCTTAATGGGGTGCCAGCCTGCCAAGAGTGCCAGGGGTGGGGGTCTGGGCCATCACCTGTACTCACCTGGCATAAAAGGGGCTCTGAGAGGAGCTTGAGCTATTCATTACTAAACTACAACAGAATCAGAATCAGAATCAGGTTTATTGTCACATCACAGGTTTACAAGGTAAAAAAGTGGGTGAAATTCGTTTTTGTACAACACTCCCATCGCAACGTTAAATTCCGTAGAAAGAAGAGTGGGGAGAGAGAAAAAGAAGAGGGGTAGGGGGTTAAGTGGGAAGGAGATCAACAGAGAACAATAGAAGGCCAAAAACAAGTTATCTACATATTTACAAAGTACCTGAGATAAGAGACAAACTAAGGTGCCTGAGCATAGCAGCAATGTATGTATACTGTGCATGATATACTTATAGACGCTAAGGTGCTTAGAGAGAAAAAGAGCGCAATAATAAAGAATCAAAAAAAGTTTGTGCGTTATACATGGGGATTAAGGTGCAGAGGGTCAGTGCGTGTTCACCTAAGGGTGGACTGACCCTGGTATAATCCCCAAGTAGCTCCATGAAGGAGAGCAACAAAAAGTAATCTTTAGCATTTTGACTAAAGCTTTTGCCACAAAGAGTACATTTAAAGCCCTTTCTCCTGTGTGTGTCAACATGTGTTTCTTAAGATTAGCATTTTGACTAAAGCTTTTGTCACAAACTGTACACCTGAAGGTTTTTTTTCCGCTGGTATGATTCCTCATAAGTCCAAGTCATTTTTCCTGGTATAATAATCCACAGGTGTGTTCAGGAAGAGCCAGAAAAGTCTGCAACCAGCTGGGCAGTACCGCCTGTTGTCAGGCTGCTGAAAAGGGCTCATGCTTCATTCAGCATTCTGACAGCAGCCGGGTTCAAACTATTCCAGAACCTGGTGGTGGAACTCTTGATACTGCGGTAGGTCCCCTTGCCCGGTCGCGGTCGTTGTAGGGTTCTGAACAGTCTGTGACTTGGGTGGTACTTGTCCTTGATGATGCGCTTGGCTTTGACCACGCACCGCTTCTTGTACAGATCCTGAAGCGCTGGGAGCTCGCTTCCCATTATTCGCTCTGCCGATCGCACTACTCGCTGTAGGTTGATCTTCTCTCGGGCAGTGCAGTTCCCGTACCAGGCCGTGATGCAGCCTGTTAGGACGCCTTCAACCGAACTGTTGTAGTACAGCTTGAGGATGCGCTGTCCTACTCCAAGCTTATTCAGGCGGCGGAGCCAGTACAGTCTCTGCTGAGCCTTTTTCTTCACGTGTGTGGTGTGCGTCTCCCATTTAAGGTCCTCCTCGATGTGTACTCCGAGGAACTTGAACTCGCTGACCCTTTCCACTACAACGTGAAGAGACCACCGCTGAAGAACAGATTCATCCAGAGGACACTACCTTTCACCACCGCTGTCAAGACCTTGGCGGCGCCAGGACCAGCGCAATACATACATTGATTATACTTGCATATTGTTTTTATTAACGTTTGTTTTTATTAACGTTTTTCAGTTTTGTAGTCAGTGTAGTGTTGTTGTTAACTTGTTACCCCCGAGATTTTTCCCCGAGTACATTTAGGGGGGGATCTTGCCCGCCCTAAATGTAATTCCTGGGAACGCCACTGCTCTCAGCACCCCACCTACTCTGTAAAATACATTTTTGTGCCTTGAAATAAACTAATGTACCAGAAAGAGAAACTTCTTCTTCTACTACTTAATTGTTCTCCCCGCCAATGCTTTACTCACTCACCTCTGCCACTGATGAGTGAATTGCACCTGATGGAAACTATTACACATGACGCAAATCCCTCCTCGCCAACTCTCACAGTGTTTATTAAAATTAACATTTTGGTTACATTTCCATAAATAATTGTACATATTTATATTGCATTCTTTTACATCTGCCTTATAATTTGATTTCGAAATGACGTTTTTAAATACAGTATTTGATATAAAATATTGTAGTTTGTTATTTGTGTTGTTCCTTTATTCTTTCATAATAATTGTATTATAATTAGTATTTTCTGCCATTACTGTTAATCACTCAGAATCAATCACAATATAGATCACTCAACCAAACTTGACTTTAATTTGCATCTGCATGCTATTCCTGGTTATAAGAGTGGAGACGTTGCAAAGCCAGAGTTGTGTCGGCCGTCGTGTGAGTCAGTAATATGTTGTTTACAAACACACACACACACACACACACACACACACACACACACACACACACACACACACACACACACACACACACACACACACACACACACACACACACACACACTATGGGGCTCCATTGCTGTCAAAAATAGATGAGATTTCCTCAAGTACGCATGCATGAACGCCTACCGTTTTATTACACGAGCGAGTGTGCGTGCGTGTGTGTGTGTAGCTGAGCATTCATGCGTGATATATTTTGCGCGACACACCGGTGCGCCTGCGCCTGACAGTTGTTTGTCAATACTCTTTTTGCTCCAGTAGATGGTGCCATTGCAGTGAGCCAAAATGAAAATGTATATATGAAAATATATATATATATATATATATGTGTGTATATATAAATATATATATATATGTGTGTGTGTATATATATATATATATATATATATATATATATATATATATATATATATATATATATATATATATATATATATATATATATATATATATATATATATATATACCCAGTGGTGTAAAGTAACTAAGTACATTTACTCAAGTACTGTACTTAAGTACAATTTTGAGGTACTTTTACTTTACTGGAGTTTTTCCAATTTGCAATACTTTTACTTCTACTCCACTACATCTCAGAGGCAAATATTGTACTTTTACTCCACTACAATTATTTGAAAACTAAATTACTAGTACTTTGCGGATATAAATGATTACATTATAAAACATACATTAACCACTTCAGCCCTATTTTATACCTAGGCTATTTGAAAATAGACGATCTACAAGCTCACAACGCGTCGCATCGCGGCGCGTTGTGAGCTTGTAGATCGGCTATTTTCAAACAATTAGTACTTTTACTTTTGGTACTTTAAGTACATTTTGATACCAACACTTTTGTACTTTTACTCAACTAAATTTTGAATTCCAGACTTTTATTTGTAACAGGGTACTTCTACATTGCAGTATTGATACTCTTACTCAAGTAAAATATTTCAGTACTTTTTCCACCACTGTATATACCCTATATTTTACCTCTACTCCAGTTACATCTCAGAGGCAAATATTATACTTTTACTCCACAACACTTATTTGCAAACTTGAGTTACTTTGTAGATTTTGATTATTATTACAGAACATACATTAAACATTTCAGCCATTTGAACATAGCAGATCAACAAGCTCACAATGAGCTTTGAAAACTTGAAATGGGACATTCTGCATAATGAGTACTTTTACTATATATTTATATATAAGTATTGATACTTTTCAAAAGGGGGTCCTCATACAGTAGTTAGTACAGGGGGATCCAAATCTATGTGAGACAGAACATTTTCTCTGTTTTATTTTTATTTTGTTTACACCACTTACCCCAGCATCCCCGTCCTGGGGGGAACGTTCACCAAAAATAGCGGATATAATCTCGCCTTGTCAGCTTGTAGATCTGCTCTTTTTGGTGAAGACGTTTGGTGGTGTAGAGTAAAAAAAAAACACCAAGTAGGCTACAGAGCCAAATGTTTAATGATTAATGCTTTGATCTCAACGTCAAATTTAATGTTAACCGAATGAGAAATACATGTATAGGCTACAGCACATGCCCTGACATTATGGTAGAGTAGCCTATACACCTATTATTTGTTTACTAACATTGAGACTGGACGCACAGGTGAATGTTTCATAGAATCAATTGTCAACCTGTTGTTTCGGGGTGCGCTGGTTTCAGAACACCCCAACCCTGTGTTGGCTAGTGCTGCGCGCCCTAGCGAAACCTGACAGACAGGGTTTGACGCTTGCGCAATATGACGCTTGCAACCAGTGTGACGTCGTCTGTATAGGAGTAAATAGGAGGGGTATAGGAGTATAGGTCTTCAACGTTTTCAGGCCAAGGACCCCCTAGCTGAGACAGAGATGAAGCAGGGACCCCCACTATATTGTATCAAATTGTGTTTCAGATTAAACTTTTTTTGTTTACTTGGTCTGCTCTTTTTTCCCTCTACACCTCTTTGCCAAAAATAGCAGATCTACAAGCTCATTGTAGATCTGCTATTTCTGGCTAAAGTTCTCCTCAGAAAAAGGATGCTAGGGTTCAAGTTTAAGGTAAAATAAAAAATCCTATCACACAAAGATTTGGCGGACCCCCTGTAGTAACCCTGAGGACCCCCTAGGGGTCCCGGACCCCCTGTTGAAGACCCCTGTATAGGCTATAAGCTTCAGTGTTGGGTAACGTGCGTTAGTACCGTAAGGTTACGTAATATATTATCGAATTGCGGTAACGGGTAATATAACGCATTACAAGGACGTACATCTACATAAACGTTATATTTCAAATATAAAGTGCCGACCTCATAGCCACGGATGTTACAATTATGTACGTTCCCTCCGAAGTACCCTAATATTCTGAATTGTTAAATACAAAGCATTTTAATCCGATTGGTGGTGGTCATTTCCCCCTATTTTCTCCACATGCTTTCAACTACGTGACCCTATCTGTTGGGAGGTATATTGCACTCTGACACATTATAACTCTATGAGAAAATGGCCACCAATCGGATTAATACGCTTTTTATTGAACAATACGGAAGATACGGGTACTTTTGAGGACCCGAACATAATTCTAACATCCGTTGCCATGGGGTAAGTAGCCTACTTTATATTTGAAATCTGAACGTTTATGTAGATGTATGGAGCAAAAAGTGAGCAAGTGCAAACACCAGGTTGAAATTCATCCATGACGGTTGTTGTAACAGACAACCGTGATGGCTATAGTGCTTGTATTCAGTACGTTCTCATAGAACCGCATGGCTAATTTGCATGCATGTTAATTTATTGACTAAATGCAAATGAGCCATGCAGCCGTGGTGGAAACTGGAAAGTAACTAAGTACATTTACTCAAGTACTGTACTTAAGTACAATTTTTCGGTATGTTCAATACTTTATTGGAGTAAAGAAAGCACCTTAAACTGTTTACAGCACTTGCATTTGCATTGTATGCTGCTGCTTGTATGCAGTACTTGTTCTGTGGACATTTAAAAAAAGGTATAGAAAGAGGCTTGTCATGTCATTATAGGCTACATTATAGTCTATTTATGAATTGATTCATTTAAGTAAATAAATTGATTAATTCATGTAATTTATAATCCTATCTTATAATTTAAATGCCTGCCCATCTGCCATCTCTGTGTCACAAAAATAATTTGTGGGCTAATAATGATACAAAATCTATATTATTTGATTGTTCAATTGTAGCTTTTTTTTAAGTAACTAAAAAGTAATATGTAATATTAATATATTTCTGTTGCTCAGACAGTAATATCATATGTAACAAAATGTATTACCTTAAAAATGTAATAAGTACAATATTACTAAAATAAAGTAACTTGCACAACGCAGATAAGCATGAATATTATTTTATTGCTGAATGAGTTTGCGTCAAATCCTATTTGTTAGATAACAGAGTTGCGTTAACAATCACATCTACAATATGAATATTACACCCCTTATCACAAATAGGCAAAATATAATGTAGGATATCCACCTATGTGCTTGACTGAGTAGGGTTAACCGTCTCCTGCAGTCTCGCCTCGATCGCAGCCTTCAGTGTTAATTCAGCCTCAGGGACAGTGACAGAATCAACTGTATCCGTTGTACCAACTGGTCCTTCCCAATCTATGCCGAAGGTGTCACCATCTACCCGTTATGAAATCAGATTTTAGATGTTGTTAGATTTTGTTCTGTCTTGTCTTCTCACACACACACACACACACACACACACACACACACACACACACACACACACACACACACACACACACACACACACACACACACACACACACACACACACACACACACACAAATATGCATCCCTGATCCATTGTCATGGTGTTAATATTTAAAAAATATTGAAATGGTATGACTTCATTGGCCTGTGTGCGAAACTACCCAATAAGTACCAACGACAAATAGATTACTCAAAATAACCTTCTCTTCCACAGTAAGTAATATGGCTGTGTTATTAGTATTTTGGTAATACTTTGAAATTCCATTGATTAATGTGAATCATCCAAAAACATTGACTTATAGTTTCATTTTTAGAGATGATCAATTACCTCATCTCGACGGGATCCTTGATTGAGCAGAAGACCAGATATCCATAGTTGTTCGGGAGACTTGTTTCGGTCCCATGTGAGTCTGAACAGGTCAAGGTGCAAGTTGATCCTGGGAAGCATGACGTGGTGTAGGCAGATGAGATGAACATCATTGTCAGCATCCAATGCACCAACGTCCTCCAGGTGGCGGAAGGCTGTGTAGTAATTGCCACTGACTATGCACCACAAATCACGCCACAGACGCTCAATTCTCTGATTGTGGACGCTCTTTCCTGTTATGTAGCTCCTTCGTTCTGTGTAGAAAGAAAGTGAGAAAGAAAAGAAAGAGGTCATCCACTAAACATAAAAAAAATATATATGTCACACCTGGATGATTGTTGTCTCGCATTGTGTGCAATTCAATCAGATTAATTATCAATAATCTAAAGAAAAAAGACAATGCTCGTGAACTGTACAGTGCATAGAGGAGGTCTTTATGAATCTGCTGCCTTCTCCTGTTCAATACAATATCAATACTTTTGTGTCACACACTTGTAAGATGAAGCATGGTATTAATTTACAACAAAACTTAATAAAAAGTAGAAATATGGAGATACAAGGTTTCTGCCTGACATCAACGACATGCATAATAGGCCTACCTGGTCCTCTATCTGGGTGTTCCAACATGTATCGTGCTACATCCATGTTTTCTCCACCTTTCAGGGCCGGACTGGGACCAAAATTCAGCCCTGGCATTTTGGTCCGGACCGGCCCACCCCCCCCCCCCCTCCCCCCCCATTTTGTCAACGGGGGGGGGGGGGGGGGTTTCACTGAGCCAGCCCAGCCCTGCACATGAACTCTGCGGCCGCACTGAGGCGCCTGCTGGAAAGCATCCCAGCCCAGACATTAACGTAACTAATAATTGGGCCGCGCGACTCGGATATGACCGTAATAACCCTAAAACATTTTTAAAAATATATTTTTGGCCCAGTGGCCCACTGGCCCAGCGGCCCACCGGGCATTTGCCCGGTACGCCAAATGGCCAGTCCGCCGCTGCCACCTTTTGATAAGATTGAATACCTAATTAGTAGGTGTCTTAACAGTACAGATAGTACAGTCAAGGTTATGCTATCATAATCAGACAAAAACCTCAGATGGGATTGTTTCCATTGTGTACTCTATTCACCTTTGTCCGTCCGTGTTCTGGCTGGAAGGCCATATTCATGTACAGCTGCCAGAAAACTACTGAAAACTGTAGACGCCTTGTTGTTTGTGCTCGCTTTAAGAAACATAATCTTCCGACTGTAGCCATCAATGCCTCCATGAACAACAATTCTCCACCTATGAGATTTAAGAGACAAAGACTGTGATCATTATCAATGAAAAACATTTGTAAGGTGGGTGAAATTATGAATTTTGCAGGCTCATCAATGCAGGCTCATCAAACAATGCAGTTAAAAAGATAGAGAATTAGATCATAATAAGGGACATAAAGTGCATGATATGTAACTAATCAGCATAATTAATGGCAAGCATCCAATGTAATCAAAGTGCATAAGAATCCATTTAAAACGCTGTCCAGTGCTGTCTGTGCAGTGGCAGCAGGCTTAGTTCTTATTCAGCAGTCTGATAGTTTAAAGATCAAACATCAATAGCATCAATATCATTTTTACTACTTCAACCCCATGATGAATTGGCCATTTGAAAATGGCCAATATACAAGATTACAACGGGTCATAACAACTATCAAGAATCTTGTCGGGGACTCTGGCACGATTCATTTTGAGATGGGGTTCAGCAGGCAAATACATCTAAATCTGGGGGGTCCTTAACATTTGAGAACCAATGGCATAAAGGGCTCTTTTCTTCTAACATGCAGACTTTTAATACTTTTCATACAAAGACATCCATAAGGCTATTGATCTAAGACTGACAACATTTGTTAAAACTACCACAGAATACATAATTTCTGAATAGTTAAACTATAGCCGATTCACAATTTTCGACCCCTATAGCATGACATGGAAGAGGAGATTCTCAAGAAAAGTACCTCGTAAACCAACTAATGAATGGACACTGACGCTGCTTACCGGATTCATTTGTGGTTCCCATCGATATGCCAAAGAGCACCTGATTCGGATGCTATCAATGCATTGAATGGGACATTATCTATAACGAAAAAACATCACATGGATGCACCTGGCATCAGTGTTGTAGCCTGGGGTCATAGGATGTTTCGGGTCTCGCAACATACACCCTCACCCAGGTGACCCAGCCAGGGTTGATCAAGCCCCGACTTACGTCCCAGTTAGCTACCCACGGTCAGTCCTAAATAGGGAAAGACAGGGCCACTCAATACGCTTGTCCGAAACTACTCTGCTAGTGTGGTATATGATACACACTTAAGGACCTATAGAGCAAATCTGAACATACACAGAGAGATAAGTTTGGATAATGAGTGGTCTACAGCACATTCCAGAGAACACTAGATGTCCAGTTCAAAGGATGCTTCCCAGAGGGCATCTGACCTTAGCTGACCTCTAGCATCTTGGGGTGTTGTTCTTCTGCACAATGGACACACACACACACACACACACACACACACACACACACACACACACACACACACACACACACACACACACACACACACACACACACACACACACACACACACACACACACACCACAAACAAGAGATGTAGCACACACACCTAGCTCCGTGCACATCCAATGTATGCAAGTACATACACACACATGTGAAGTCTGCCTATAAATACTGTGAGGACAAAGAAACCGTCCCTTCTTGCCCTTCTTGCCTTGCCCTTCTTCTTCTGCTCTGTTCTGTTCCGGCCACACCATGTAGCAGCAAGGCTGACATGTGCTCTGGTGCTCTGTACTCTGTTTTGTCCAATAAATCGACTTGAGGAACATTACTGGTCTGGACCTTTCTCCTTATGAAACAAGTATGACCAAAGTCATAATAAAGCCGCATGTGGCAGGCTTTTTTGGCCCCAATCTTTTCATAGACCTGATTACTTGTTTTTTGGATTGCTTGTTTCTCTCGCCAAACCTGGCAACATTTAGCGTCGCAAATTAACGCTCTAAAGTTTTTTATATAAGTGGTGGCAACATTTTGTGACACCACACGGGTCTTCCCAACAATAGCTAAGATTGAAGTCAGTGTGAACATGGGCAAATAATAACTTAAGAGGCAAACTAGGTCTAATGAAGCACGCTAGCATTTAGGCTAACCCTCCTGGGCTGAAGCTGTCTCCCTTTCTCTCTCTCTCTGCTGTGTAACTCCGTGCGTTGCCTTGTTGTGATGTTCGTCCATGCTGGCCCCTAATATGGTTTGCTTCCGGGTGGATAGACCTAACTAACAATGAGGATCGTTCTGATTGGTTCCCTTCCCAACTAGTCCCTCAAAAAGAATAATTCTGATTGGATCTCTTCTCCATTTGTCCCGCCCTAACATTTTCGTCTCGTCTAATTCGTTGACTAACGTGTCCATTACATTTTCGTCTCCCCATTGGCTTAAAAGGGGAGCTTAAAAACGGGGAAGTGTGTGATGGACAGCCAGGACAGCCAATGACACTCAGGTGTCGACACTTTTTACTCAGCTGTCGGAAAGAGACTGGTGCTGTTTACAGAGCCGCTCGCTAGCGCATGCGGCTAAAAATATTACATTTGGCGAACCAGCCAGGACGTGTAAATGGTTTGGTCTTCTTTAGACAACAGTGCTGGACACTGGGGTGTCTGTGACCGTTCCACACGAGAAGAACTTGAGAAGAGGAGTACAAGCTGTGATTTTCTTTTTGGGAAGAAGATTTTTTTGAAAGCTCATCCGGACCAGATGCAGACCCACCAGAGGAGCAGGCTATGGAAAATTGACAAGAACTGATTTTCAACTGATCTACGATGGGACCTCACAGCACTAACCCTGTGATGACACTAGAACTCAGCCTCACAGCATGAACCCCTGTGACGACATGAAAGAAACAGAGAAGAAGGAAAATAAGTAAAAAGAGGGTTACAGGAAGACTTCAGAGTTGTATGGACAGAGGACAGCAGCATGTTGGCTTGCTAGCTGCACAGACAGCTGCAGCAAGGATGCAACCAGGGAACAGCACTCAGCACTGAGGGGCACAGATGGCCCCCACCCATTCTTTGCCTATGCCACAGGATCCATCTCTCCTCCGTGTGACTGGACTTTGTGTTTGTGGACTGGATGGAAGGTTTAACATGTTTCAATGTTTGTCTGTCTTTTCAACAGGTTGTTTGTTGATGTTATATGTTTGTTGATATTTAGCTGACTAAATTAATATGAGGAGTATTAGAGGAAAGTTGACATGGGACAGAAAAAGAGTCAACGAGGTATTTGCCACGAATGTGAAGATTATTTTGTTTTTATGGCCTAACCTCTGGCATTTTAACATTTCAATTGAGCGGGTCCGACAGAGGTTCGGAAGCTCTTGGCCTTGGAAAACAGAGATTTAAAGTACAAACAGATGTATTATCTTACATGTCCTAAATTTGAAGATTGGGGAGAGTTTTTACACACAAACCAGCAGATCTACTATTCTGTAAGTGAGTGAAGACGAAGCTGTATCAACTAGTGTTTTGTTGAATGTATGTTGGATATATAGTTTGTGATAATGGTGATTCAAACTGCAGAGTGTTTGGCTGCCGTTTTATTGCAGTGTTGTAAAGGATTATGTTTCACTCTCTGGTCTCTTGTATTGGATGTGGAGTTTTTTATTTTTGTTGTTGAGTTGTTACTAGAGAGGGTAAAAGTCCCTAGAGAGTACATATGGACATGGTGACTAGAGAGGGTAGAAAGTCCCTGGAGAGCACATGGTTCATTGTGATGTTGTGAATATGTTTAACATTTTTTCCTAGAGTTTAAGGAACAGAGAGACCTGCACACTGATTGGAAGGGGAATGCATTTTGATGCGACGTGAGCATCCTATGTATTTTCTGTGAATACGATTTTCTGAGTTGTTTTATTTTTAAGCTTGTTTTATTGGGAAATAAGTTCCAGTGTTGCCGGTTATCGTCAGACGAGCGTCATGTCATCCATGGCTACGCAGTGATCGTAAGCCGACACGTTTCTGAATACTGATATTCTTGCATGATTTGTGGAACAGTTTGTCTATTTTTATTTTGAAATTGAATGTGAATCACCTTATGACAATACTGTGTAATCTTAATGCCTGTTTTTATGTTTGTCTGATTGTGTCACAGTACTTTGTCTATCAAGGGGGGCCTATGAGATGATGTGGTGTGATGAGTTCTGTCTTTTTGAGGAGTATGTTTTTGAATTATGGTTTTCTTCCTTGTGTTTTGATTTTCTTCGTTGTACCCTTGTTTACGAAGGACCAATAGGGCCCTCCGTAGGGGGGAATGTGGTATATGATACACACTTAAGGACCTATAGAGCAAATCTGAACATACACAGAGAGATAAGTTTGGATAATGAGTGGTCTACAGCACATTCCAGAGAACACTAGATGTCCAGTTCAAAGGATGCTTCCCAGACCCAGCTGACCTCTAGCATCTTGGGGTGTTGTTCTTCTGCACAATGGACACACACACACACACACACACACACACACACACACACACACACACACACACACACACACACACACACACACACACACACACACACCACAAACAAGAGATATAGCACACACACCTAGCTCCGTGCACATCCAATGTATGCAAGTACATACACACACATGTGAAGTCTGCCTATAAATACTGTGAGGACAAAGAAACCGTCCCTTCTTGCTCTTCTTGCCTTGCCCTTCTTCTTCTGCTCTGTTCTGTTCCGGCCACACCATGTAGCAGCAAGGCTGACATGTGCTCTGGTGCTCTGTACTCTGTTTTGTCCAATAAATCGACTTGAGGAACATTACTGGTCTGGACCTTTCTCCTTATGAAAAAATACTACACTAGGAATGGGGGAGAGCGGAGGCTCTGGCACATGGAGGGGCTAGGCTCTGTGGATGGCCTCCTGGCCGGGCTCCTCCTCCGTCTCACCAGGTCCAGGACCTGAGTGTTGCACCAGACTCCCCCGCTCCAAACATTTCATTCTGGTGTGATGGTGTCTTGGCCCGCGGTGGTACTGCAGGCTCCCTTTGCGTCTTGCTTGAATGGTCCTCCTAAACGCCTCACCGTGGATTTGTTGGGCTTCTTCCTCACGGAAGACACAGACTGGGGCGCCAACCCAAACTGCTCCCGGATGCCGTCTACATTTCGGCTGTCACCCGTCTCTCCGGTGGTCACCAATCTATCACCTTTTATTAGACCATTGAATGGGCGAAGTAGGCGACCTACTTACCTACCCGCGATTTATCAGACCATTCATTGGGTGTTATCAAGACATACTGACCTACCAACGGAGATGACTTAAATAGTTCAGTTTCGGTTTTGGTTTTGGTTGTTTTGGTTTCGGACCATGACGGAGGCGCGCAGTCTCAGGCAAGCTGGAGCCCCGCGAAGGACCACCGAGGGAGCTAAACCGACCATTCTGATGTGATGGTGTCTTGGCCCGCGGTGGTACTGCAGGCTCCCTTTGCGTCTTGCTTGAATGGTCCTCCTAAAGGCCTCACCGTGGATTTGTTGGGCTTCTTCCTCACGGAAGACACAGACTGGGGCGCCAACCCAAACTGCTCCCGGATGCCGTCTACATTTCGGCTGTCACCCGTCTCTCCGGTGGTCACCAATCTATCACCTTTTATTAGACCATTGAATGGGCGAAGTAGGCGACCTACTTACCTACCCGCGATTTATCAGACCATTCATTGGGTGTTATCAAGACATACTGACCTACCAACGGAGATGACTTAAATAGTTCAGTTTCGGTTTTGGTTTTGGTTGTTTTGGTTTCGGACCATGACGGAGGCGCGCAGTCTCAGGCGAGCTGGAGCCCCGCGAAGGACCACCGAGGGAGCTAAACCGACCGAGTTGCCGTCCTGAGCGGTGCGACGCTCGCCTGAGCCTGCTCAGCGCCGTTGGAGTTATGTATTCTTATTCTTACCAATAAGAATAATAATCACCTGATCCCTTTTGATGTGACATATCCCCAGGTTACCTTATAGCCTGTGTTTGGGAAATGGACACGAAAGTCTGCCACCAACTTTCTTAGGTCTTCGTCCGTAATGTCACTATAAGTGTCCCTGATGCTTAAGCCATATTGTGTCATATGTCTACGGATGGTACTGACACTCACATCGAACAGCCTGGCAATTTCTGGAACACTGAAATGATATTCTATCAGGTATTGCAGTTGTTCTTCAGGTATGTTGAATGCTGGTCTACCACGTTCACCTGTGTGAAATGTCAGAAATCTAAAGCCAGTTCCATTCTCTTGCAAGATCTCGAGGGCTTCATTTAATTTTCTAAAGATTAATTCAGCATTTTGTAGGTCTTGAAAGCTAGACAACAACTGAATGACATTCTCCACCGTGTCCACGGCCCGCTCTGTGCTCTCTCTATCCAATGAAGCAGATTGTTGGTTCAATTGTTGGCCAACTGATTGTAGAACATCTGCCACCATATCCAAGCACTCTTGGGTGGCAACAGGAACTTGAGGTCTGAAATAGAAAAAAAAAAAGTATCTACAAACATGTTTACATACTTGGGATCACATAAACAAAAATGTTGTATTTAGTGGCTACTATAATAAAAAAAGATTCTCAATTATCCTTCTTAAATAACATCCCTTTCCTGTCTTTTTAAATATATTTTTACAC